>NW_027249682.1:0-97692 GCF_030848795.1 Temnothorax nylanderi | reverse complement strand
CCGCGAAATATAGCTCGCTATACGTACAGTACATTACAAGAACTTAATTCCTCAAACGTGAAACGAGATTAAGGTACCACTGAAGTCTTCGCACAAAGCTTTTCCGTAATAAGAAACTTCGTCTTTCACTTCTTCCGCGATCCGCATTTTCCTTGTTTTTTCTTCTTTGGTAACTTCTCCTTGCGGATCATGCTCTGCATGCCGGCCGTGAAGATTAAAAACTGACAACTCTTGTCGAATCAGCATGATGGTGTTCCGATAAACGTTCTTTTAAGAGTTGTCGGAACTTTGTTAATAAAACATTTCTCTCTGTTCATCTAACAGTAAAATGATTTAAAACGTTTCCTTTCCTTAGCACAAGGGAGAGAAAACAATACCAAAATTCGGATACATTATTATTAGACAAAATAAACAGCAAAATTAAAGCAAAAAATTAAACATTTAAACCAATGTAGAAAGTGAAGAGGTTACAAATATTTGTAACTTGCAAAAAATAGTAGAGTTGATTTTCAGAAAAGCATTTAAAAATCTAGATATTCGGTAAATATTTCCTTTTACACAGCCAGCCTTGACCTTGACGTATGTTGTCAAGGACATGACTCTGAGTAACTTTTCCTTATAACCTAATCGTCGCTCATCACTTATTCAAAAGTTATGAAAAAAAAGTTTAAAAAATATACGAATTTGTGTCAACTAAGGGAAGTAATTTGCTGACATGTGTGCTGATGTGTGTGTAGAAAATACACATGTAAGCGGAGGAGGGGCTACCGCAGGCAGGCGGCAGGCAGGGGTGGGTGGGGCTGGACCTCGGTTCGCGTGGAAAGTTGAAAACCCGAACCGTACAATGATAGACCTTGTTTCGCCCTGTAAGCAGAGGTAGGATGAGATAGATCGAAGCGAAAGTCACCCCACTCCATCCCGGCGCGGCCTGCATATAGGGCAAAACAAGGTTTATCATTGGATAGTTCGGGTTTTCAACTTTCCACGTAAATCGAGGTCCACCACCACCCACCCCTGCTTGCGGGAGAGGGGCGGTAGTCCCTGCCCCGCTCACATGTGTACTGTCTATATACATATATCAGCAAATTACTTCCTTTAGCACTGACACAAACTTGTAAATTTCTCACACTTTTTTTGTTTATAACTTTTAAATAAGCAATGAGCGACGATTAAGTTATAAGGAAAAGTTACTCAGGGTCATGTCTTTGACAACATATGTCAAGGTCAAGGTCATCGGAGCTGGCTGTGTAAAGGAAAATATTTACCCAAACATTTATACATATAATGTTAAATATAACTGAAAAACATGTTAATTTAAGATTTTTGTATATACAATAGACATCTGTATAATGTTAAATATAAATAAAAAGGATATTTTTTTTAACAAAACTACATTATTTTTATGTTGATCTTACGATTAAATATAAAATGTGTTATTTTAACATTTGATTTACTTAAATATGAATTTAACATAAATAAATCAGATAACATAATCAAAATTAGTTAAATTAACACATAAGTATGTTACATTTTTAACACAAAAATTTTAACAAGAACCTTTTTTAACAAAAATACACACAATATTTTACTGTGAAGGGAATCCGTACATACATATACGCATACACACACACACACACACACACACACATACGGACATTTTTTTAATGCGATTTTTCGACGTTTTAGAACATTCTATACACATTGGCATAAAAAACTAAAGAAACATTTTTTTCTTCGGCCTTTTCTACTTCTATTTCATATATAATTCTTTAAAGTTTGGTTGATTAGATCTAGCTTTATACGCGATTAAAGGTCCATATACGAGGTTTACGAAAACAAAGATTCCTCTATAAGGAAGCAAAAATCGTAATTACCAAATTTTTTCCGGCATTTAGTACCTATGGAGACGAAATTATAAACACTTTTTTTGGTTTTGCCGAAAGTAGGTACTTTTAAATTAATTTTTTTGGGTACTAACAATAGATTATACAGGCGATTTGGCTTGGTTCCAGGTAAAGGGATATTTAACGATTAATGTCAAATTTTGGAGCTCTTACATCATTTCATACGGTCTCCAGGTACGAAAAAGTGACTAGGGGACGAAATTTGGGCTCCTCCTACCTTAATAGCGAAAAGATTTTTATAAAAATATTATTATAATGTTTTGGAGATATAATAATTGGTTTTACATAATCTTTTACATAACGAATTTATTAGAAAAATTCAGCAAGACAGACAGCTTTATTAGAAACAGAGAGTTATCATAACTTTCTTAGATTATTTGATTGCACTTAATTAATGTATGTAGGAAAACAGTCGAGAAAAATATGCAGCATCAATATAGGGCGTGTACATTTGCTAAGAATTCGCAGAGATCTGGTTATTTGTTCTCGCTGTTACGTTCGTATAGGAAAATATTTGCCTCTCCATGTGATCTAACGGAACAACTCGATTTCTTTTGCGCTACATGGAAAATATTTTTCAAATCCAAGTTTCCCTACATAGCACCAGAGGAAAAATAAAAGCATTGCTTATCATCAGTGAAGAAAATCTCGTATCTTCTATGCTTGATTGTTATATCACATCGTATAAAGTATACTGCTTGTTTTCGGAACCTAATTTACCTACTTTCGCCGCATTATGCGCGTAATTTTTCTGATAATATTAAAGATAATTAAAGATAATGATAATATTAAAGATAATGTTAAATTTTATATAAGTCACAATGAATTATAATTACAAATTTTCCGTTTATTAAATGAATTTCAAGTTTCCTTAGCAAAAACATTAGACTAAAGACTTTTTAATTTAGACTAAGAACTTTCTTTTTTATATTTTGTTATTCTTTTAATATTAGACAAATAATAGTTAAATATTATGTTAAAATTCTCTGTTTAAGTTTCTTAAATATTAAATGAAAAATAACATTTGCTATTCATTCTCTATAAAAGTTAATTCGCGAGTGGCGATTTATTATTTTGGTTATTTAAAAAGAAAGCATGAAGTACTATATTTATCATGTTTATCCTATATGGCGCATAGGCCAGTCATATTAGACATCGAATCTTCCAATTAAAATTCGAAGTATAGGTTCCAATGGAAAATCTTAATTCCAATTAATCTTCTCAGATTGCAACCACCATGAATCGCTTTGATTTGAGGTGCTATAAAGTAGGATTTATTTTGCTTCGCAAAATTAATGGGGAATAAAGAGTTATTAACAATATTATAAACAAAAAACGCGACTTTTTTGTTTTTTCTCAAATATCTCGAAAACTAGCAAGGTAGGGTAACAAACTATACGTACCTTTTTTGTAGAGCGTAAAATTATCTACAATAATGGAATGGTTTGGAATGATCCAAACAACATGCGCATTTATTGTCAAGTCAGTCGTTTAGCTTGCACGCGCCGTCGAACTCCGAAACTTGGATCTCTGATTTTTTTTTCAAATTTTTATCTCAAGTTGTATTCGAGATATAGATATTCAAAGTTTTGAAATTCATCTTCTCCGGAAAATATTCAAATAGCTGTAACTTTATTTCTATTTATCGGATCGTAAAAAAATCGGTCATGAAATTAATCGGAAAGAAATGTACTTTTTGAAAAAAAATATATTTCAGAATGCTATGTTTTAGTTTTCACAGTTAATTTTACGTTCAAAAACTAAAGTTCGGTTTTTAAAATGTATGTCATTTTTTATTTTTATACAGAAAAAAATTCTTGCATCAATTAAGGTATAATAAATGCAAATGTACCAATCTCTGGACGGTTAAAACACAGTAACTCAGTAGGTACCCTCTGTCAAGAAGTTGGAAATAAATATGGCGATTTGCACAACTAATAACATGGCGATTGTCACGGTAACATGGCGATTGTCATGGTAACTGTTATGGTAACTGTATGGTAACTGTCTAAAAAATATCGGTGTAAAATTTCACCACACCCATGTAGTTAAATAATTCGGTGTGAATTTTAACACCAAAGTTGTTGATAATCTTTCACACCGACAAACGCGGTGTCAAAGTGTCAAAGGCCGGGTACTTACTAGGACCGTGCGAGACGTGCAACGCAACGGTTGCTACGATTTTTTCACAATGTGTTTGTTCCGGAATAAGACGTACTCACTAGTTGCAGCAATCATTGCGTTGCACGGTCCTAGTGAATACCCGGCAAAACGCGATACGTGACTACAAGCAACCAATTGCTACAGCATTTAGGTTATCGTGTACAGGTTAAGTTATTGGTTTGTGTTCACGCTATCATTATTAAGCGGAAATACGCCGCAGGAAAAGTGTATGGGACTTCAGTCTTTTTCGTCGAATTATTCAACAATAGTGTTTGTGATAATTAATGTATTATCGAAAAGGATAAATCACGCAGCTCGACAATGCTTGTTAAGGTAAAGTACCATAACGTGAGGAAGTTCGTTCACTTAGATACGACGAGTAATTCAGCAGAAGAATTCATTAATTGTTATATAGAGGTAAAGTTATACAATTTAATATATGCGATTTTAATATCAATAATGCGTGCACATTATGAAATACAGAGCGTATTGCAGTGTTTCTGGTAAGTGGTAACACCATACTTGATGAAAAAATCACACCGCCACACAGTGGGGCCAAAGCGTCCAAAACTTGGCTAAAATAAGTAAGAAAATTGAAACCGTAAACAAAACATTTTATGTACATACAATTAATAGAAAACATCCATATGTACGTTTCTGATACATATTTGTCATTTTTACTGTTGCTGTCATTGTTATTATTTATCAAAGCTTAACCTTTAAACGAACCGTTTATACCTTTATGTAAGATACGTTGTCACTTCGTATTATAATATGCCTCAAAATTGGAAGTTTTCCAAGTCATTCCAGCATGAAAATGATATCTTCAGGTATTTTAATTATATATTTATATATATAGTTAAGTTTTATTTATTATTTTTATAACAAATAGTACATTGTTTTAGTTTGATGTAAACTTCTTACTACAATATCAGAGACTTTTTAATATTTATTATTGTTCCCGGCATCTACCGGCTATAAATTTTTTTTTGTTATTTAATACATTTATTTGCCTATAATATCGTGAAAGAAAATATTGCGCCTTTGTGTGCCTTTTAAAATTATTTAATATTTTATAAGAGTCCAATCGAAATCGAAACCGAAATTTTCATGGAAATCCTAGAAAAGCTACATGTATACGCGCTCACATGTATACTATACACTTTTTCTTTATAAATGTTATAATATTTAATTATTAAAATAATAATTACACACATTATCACACAATCCTCTAATTACAATCCTATTATCACAACCTGTAGTTTTGGTCGGACTCTAGGCCAAGTTTCGATTTTCAGTTGAACAATATTATTGTAATAGTATGATTGTGATAATATGTGTAAATATTATTTTAATAATTAAATATTATAATATTTATAAAGAAAAAGTGTATAGTATACATGTGAGCGCGTATACATATAGCTTTTCTAGGATTTCCATAAAAGTTTTGGTTTTGATTTCAGTTGGACTCATAAAATATTAAATAATTTTAAAAGGCATACGAAGGCGCAATATTTTCTTTCACGATATTATAGGCAAATAAATGTATCATACTATTATATAAAACCCGACTGTTTGTCCGTCCGTCCGTCCGTCTGTCCGCGAACTACTCATTCGTTAGTGGATCGAATTTTTACCAAAAGTATATGAAACAGGGGTAGAATTTCCCGGGGAGTGCCATGACGTGTATAGTTTTTCGTTACCGATTTTCTGGAAACTGGTTTTTTTTATATAGAAGACAAATGTCCTGATTGACTGACTGATTCATCAATGCCCAGCCCAAACCTTTGAATCGAATTTTTACCAAAAGTATATGAAATAGGGGTAGAATTTTCCGGGAAGTGCCATGATGTGTATAGTTTTTTGTTACCGATTTTCTGGAAACCGGTTTTTCTAATTTTTCCAATTTTTCCGGAAATAATTGACCGTATCTCAAAGAATTGTACATGAAGTAGGGGTAGAATTTCCCGGGGATTGCCATAAAGTGTATAATTTTTCGTTACCGATCTTTTTGGAAGCCGGTATTAGAAATTTTTCCAATTTTTCGGGAATTAATTGGATCGAATTTTTACCAAAAGTATATGAAATAGGGGTAGAATTTTCCCGGTATTAGAATTTTTTCCAATTTTTCGGGAATTAATTGGACCGAATTTTTACCAAAAATATATGAAAACTATAAAGTGTATAATTTTTTGTTACCGATTTTACAATTTTTTGGGAATAATTGACCGAATCTCAAAGAATTCCATATCATATGTGAAATAAATATAAATTAAAAAAATAAATATAAATTTAAAAAATTAACAAATGATATCGTTCATAGGTCGAGCAATTTTAAGTGAATTATGTTATGAAGTTGCTGCTTTCACATATGATATGTCAAAATTGATAAATCAGTCACTTCAATTCGTGACTGTCACGAGCAATTAAGAAAATATTCGCACATTATAAGAAAGAGAGAAAGTCATTAAGAGGATATTCGCACATTATAAGAAAGAAAGAAAGAAAGAGAGAGAGAGAGAGATACAAAGAAAAAAGGTATGTATCTTAAATATTAATTTCCTTTTTATTTCATTTACGTGACCTGTCTCTTTGTTTTATTTCCTTTTTATTTCAATAATTGACTTTCTGTCTTTCCGTTTCTTAAGAAAAAGAAGGATATTCGCACATCATAAGAAGAGAGAGAGAGAAAGAGAGAGAGAAGGGAAGAGAGAGAGAGAGAGAGAGAGAGAGAGAGAGAGAGAGAGAGGAGAGAGAGAGAGAGAGAGAGAGAGAGAGAGAGAGAGAGAGAGAGAGAGAGAGAAAAGAGACAAAGAAGAAAGGTATGTATATGAAACAGGGGTAGAATTTTCCGGGGAGTGCCATGACGTGTATAGTTTTTCGTTACCGATTTTCTGGAAACCGGTTTTTTTATATAGAAGACAAATGTCCTGATTGACTGACTGATTCATCAATGCCCAGACCAAACCTTTGAATCGAATTTTTACCAAAAGTATATGAAATAGGGCTAGAATTTTCCGGGGAGTGCCACTATGTGTATAGTTTTTTGTTATCGATTTTGTGGAAACCGGTTTTATTTGTTTTTCTATTTTTTCGGGAAATAATCGAGAGAGAGAGAGAGAGAGAGAGAGAGAGAGAGAGAGAGAGAGAGAGAGAGAGACTATTTGCGTGTCTTATTACATATGTCCTCCGGGGCGAAGCCCGGGTAACCAGCTAGTTAAATAATAAAAAAAATTTACAGCCGGGAGATGTTGGGAACAATAATTATAAATATTAAAAAGTCTCTGCAGATATTGTAGTAAGAAGTTTACATCAAACTAAAACAATGTACTATTTGTTATAAAAATAACAAATAAAACTTAACTATTTGTATAAATATATAATTAAAATACCTGAAGATATCATTTTCATGCTGGAATGACTTGGAAAACTTCCAATTTTGAGGCATATTATAATACGAAGTGACAACGTATCTTACATAAAGGTATAAACGGTTCGTTTAAAGGTTAAGCTTTGATAAATAATAACAGTGACAGCAACAGTAAAAATGACAAATATGTATCAGAAACGTACATATGGATATGTTTTCTATTAATTGTATGTACATAAAATGTTTTGTTTACGGTTTCAATTTTCTTACTTTTGGCCAAGTATTGGACGCTTTGGCCCCACTGTGAGCCAGTAGTGTTAATTCACACACACCGCAACAATGTAAATTTTCCACACCAAGCAGACAGTGTTGTTTTGACACCAACACCGGTGAGAATTATATAAACACCCATATGGGTGTTATAATCCACACCACTGCTGTTAAATTCACACCCATATTTTTTAGAGTGTGAGTATGAGATAATAAGATAAGATCATAGGCGTCTATGGATAAGATAAAAAGATAATAATATAATATCAAATAAAGCGCAATCGTACAATCAACAACATGGAAGATGATTACCACAAAGATCAAAGGCACCGACACGAAGTGTACCTGATACTGTTCTTATACTTATACTGTGGTTAAGAGAGAGAGAGCACTACTTATATAAATGTATCATAAAAAGTAATCATAAAAAGGTATATTTCTTAGTCCAATTAACGTATAAAGTAAACTTCACGCTATTATTAAATAATAAAAGTTAATAAATTAAAATAAAAGTTAATAAATTAGTTTTTACAATAAGTTTTTAATAAACAAAATATTTTAAACTGCAAATGTATTAATGTCTGGACGCTCTTTTTATTTTTTATTTGCTATTGGTCGTAGGAAAAAACCTATACTACCTTTTTTGTAGAGAATTTAATTTCCCACAATATTGTATAAAACTATTTTAGCTTAAGTCTAATGGAAACTGAGATATTCGCGAAAAACCGATTTTTTACCCCTTTCTTCCAAGATGGCGGCTGAAGCACACCACGGAGGTCGAAAACTTAATATGTCATTACTGACACTCAAACAAAGCAATTAAAATTTTTTCCAGCTTTGTCGTAATTAGTCGATTTTTAAATGTACTTGCCGACTGGACTATAAAGCAATGGCTTTAATTCACAGGAGGACACGACAGAGTTAAGCAAGGATTAGGGGAGACCGGGGCAATTCGTGACAATACGAAAAATTTCCCGCGCGGATAACTTCTATGCATTTGCTGGTAGAAACCTGTATTACAGACCATAGATGGGTCTAATGGTCCTCTATATTAGAACAAAATTCGGTGTGCGTATCTACAATGTTTCGTTGTCAGTGGCGGAAAAAGTGTTTACCTCGTGTAAAAGTAAATTTTTGAATCCACGGATATTTTGTGTTCAATACGAAGCAATTGCTTCCAGATTTGAAACGGTAAGTTTTACTTGTTCACCTGGCATTTACACACACATGTGTAACGCAGGTTGCATGCATTTATTTCTTGTCTGGGTTTTTCGGACCACGAAAGATAAAAAATGACGCTGGGGCATTTCGTGACATGACCGCCTGGGGTAATTCGTGACACATTGCGTGAACAATCCTGGGAAAACGATGACGATATATGACATCCCTTCGATCGTCACCGATTCTTTGCCTTTAGCCACAACAAGTACAAACATCAGGGTCGGATTCAAAGCAGCAGGAATCTTTCCTTTCAATCCTGACGTTTTTGGTGAAATCGATTTTTTACCCGGTCAAGTCACTGATCGAGGATGGAATGGAGATGACCAACCACAGCCACGTACCTCAACTGAAAACGATGTATCAAGGGCCTCAAACAATCCCTTCGATCGTTTCCAAAAGCGGGCAAAAGGAAAGTCACGACAAGAGGACGAAAACGAAAGAGAAGTGCAATTTTGACTGACGCTAATGAACTCGATGCACTTGTTGACGAAAATGACGAAAGAGTACAAAATAAAAAAAAGAATATAAGGATCAAGCTCCCCAAGAAACAGCCAGCTTGCAGAGGACGTGGACGCCCGAGAAAGGTCGTTACTCGCAGTTCGGAAGACGACGAAAGCGAAGCCTAACGATTTTTTGCCCTTCCTATTCCATTTAATGTACAATTTGATTAATAAAAACCTTTTTTGAGTGAGTAAGTGTACGTTTTGATATAAATCATGAAAATAGGACGAATTCGGACATTGAAACCCGTTGAAAGAAGAATTGTCACGAATTGCCCCGTGCCTTGTCACGATTTACCCCGGTATTGGGGCAATTCGTGACACGAGACAGAGTGAGGCATTTCGTGTTCTACTTTAAAAGTAATGTGATGAAAAGACACAAATAAATATTTTTTGAAAACTAGAAGGTTGCACGATGATAAAACCGGCTAAAACGTATTTTTATCTCAAATACTTATCTCAGAAAAAATTCAAAACCAAAAAATGTCACGATTTGCCCCGGTCTCCCCTACTTTCCGATTATCGAGGGACTCTCTCATATATAATTTTCCTTCTTACTTTATTTATATTTACGCTTTTAATGTCGAGAATTGATGTTTCATGATATCTCATAATTATTGTAACCCCGGCGCTCGTCCGTGTAAGGATACTGTATTTTCTTCCGACAAATAATTGCGCTCGAGTGATGTCTAGACTTTTTATCGATTTGACTATCAGGTAATACTGATGTGTAATTTTTTAAGGTATGACTATTATATATCAAATTTCTTTTTTTTTTAATGTCATTTTTTTAAATTAAGGCAACAGTCACATCGACGAATGAAATCGGTACTCGTACATACAATCATGTTGCGACGTTAGAGCTTTTGACATTGTTATCACGACTGCATTTTTGGATTCTACGACCTTAAGGCTATGGTATCACTGAATGTCTTAATATTTTTATCATACTGAGGAAGGTCCAAACCAAGGGACCAACATTTGTTTTATTTGATTAATTTTCGATTATTATAACCGTCGCCCGACCAACGTGCGTATTGGCTTTCGTTTGCCTTGTTTTTATATTCTTTATTTTTCTCGGAGAGCTTTAACCTTTAATTGATATTAAAATAACACACTTGGATTTACAGTGTATTTACTACAAAAAAATAGCGTAATTGTACACAAAAGTTTAGTTATAATTTTTGGCTGTTTAACTCATGACGTTGTAACCGTCTATGTCTATTCAAATATAATCAATCAAATCATAAAAATCATATCAGAAAAGGCAGCAAAATTGTATTATTTTTCGGATGGGGCCCCGCAGCAGTACAAAAACTTTAAACACTTTGCAAAAGTTTACTACTACGAACAACATTGGAGTGCCAGCGGAATGGCATTTTTTTGTCACTGCACACGGAAAGGAACTCTGTGATGATGTAGGTGGTATGGTAAAATGACTTGCTGCTCGAGCAAGTCTGCAACTTCCTTCGGATTGACAAATAACTAGGTATTATACATCTTGAAGATCGAACTTTTAATTTTTGAACTTAAAATTAACTGTAAAAACTAAAACGTAGCATTTTTGAAGTTTTTTTTTTTTTCAAAAAGTACATTTCTTTCCAACTAATTTCGTAACCGATTTTTTTTACGATCCGATAAATAGAAGTAAAGTGTAAAGTCACGGCTATTTGAATATTTTCCCCGGAGAAGATGGATTTCAAAACCTTGAATATCTATATCTCGAATATGACTTGAGATAAAAATTTGAAAAAAAAAATTAGGAATACTTATTTCAGTTACCTGATTGTAATAAAAAATTAAGAACAAAATCAAAAGAAGTCAGGGTCGGCGATCGACCGATTTGGCAAAGAATCCCCCATATGTATAGTAATGCAACTGTAGCGATATTTTCGTTAAACGTATAAAAGACATTGGAAAAAAAACAGCAATGTATATGTTATACTTTTTTCTTTTTTTATTATTATTAATTACATGGTTATTAGCTTATAGCGATAATGAATTAATGTATTAAACAATATTAACAATTAATATTAACAATTTATGTGGCACAAAAATTGTAGGATCATATTATCGCGCACGATCACACAACAGCGGATTACGATATCATGTAATCTGAAATTATTAAATGAGTCTGTCATTGGGACCAGGATCAGGATTTTCGTGATAATTGTCTATACTCCTGACTGACTCTTTCGTAATACCCAAACTTTTATTCTTCCTTCGTGGCGGCGTAGGGATTTGTTCCAACAAATCCTCCGTTACGTCTTCCAAATTTTGTAACAATCTAATAGGTTTCTCAGATGTTTCTCCCACAGAGCTCGCGCTATCCTTCGTATCACCTGCGACGGTTTCGAAAAAGTCAGAGCTCGATCCTAGTTCCGACTTAACGACAGAATCTTTCAAATTAGGAGTCGTCGCCTCGTCTAAATTTTCTGGCACTTCGTTACGCGGCGATGCCTCGTCATTTTTCAAATCGACGTCCAGCATGACCTTCTCTTCCCAGGTGCAGAAGGACACCTTTCTTTTCTTCGGTGTCGACGTCGAGTCTCCGTGGAGCTGTTCCAAAAACAACCGATCTGTCTTATTCTCAGGCGTACCATCGACTAGAATGTCATCATTAATTGAACGACATTGATCCGACACGCTTCTGTCGATTGCGTTGCGCTTCTCCACGGGTACGATTTCCGGCTCGAGAAGTTTCTCCACGAGCGTCGATTTGCATTCCTCGCTCGCGTTCTCTCGTTTCATAATTTCGTCGGGCTGATCCTCCTTCTCCAACATATCCGAAAGCGCTGCTTCGAGCTCGGTGAGGCTCGGCGTCATCGAGCTGAGATTACTTCCGTCGGCCGCCTCGTCATTCAGAACCTTCAGCAAGGCCGAATGATCGTTATCCAGGATTTGGGCTTTGATCTTTGGCTCCGGGCTCGGCGGTGGCGTCTTTACTAGCTGATCCTGGCAATCCTTCTTCAATTTGTTCGTCGCGTCCTTGGCCAGCTTCTCGTCGAAGAAGTCGACCATCTCCTCGTCGACCCCCTCCAGCATCTCCCGCGGCAGCGACTCCTCCGATATCGTTCTGATTAACTTGTTCGTTACGTCGGAATGTGCCGCACGCAACTCCTTCGACTCGTACGGATCGTCGTACGGCTCGCTCTCGTTCGACAAGCTACGGCCGAACATCAGCCTCGATTGGTCGGATCGATCGGATTCCCGGATGACGGCGCCGTTCCTGCAGGACCCTTCGATCGTATCTGCCAAATGGAACGTCCGCGGTTTAACTAGTCACGTACGCGAATAGTTGGATACCTTCTACACTCCAGACGATTACCCGACCGAGATAGAATCCAAGAGCGAATAAGTGTATGGGATGGGAAGGGCACGCGGAAGCTGCGGTCGGACATATATTCGGTTTACATAGCCGACGATTTCTTGTAAATAGGGAGAAGAATTTCACTCATCTTCACTTTTTCTCCGGATTGAGATTCGTTATGAATCATTTTCTATGGAACTTTAGAACGAGCAGATTGCGATAAAATGTCAAGAAGTTAAGAGGATTTTATGATCAAAGACATTCATCGAAGAAAAGTTAGAATCCAACTATTTAATTTAATTATATCACAAAGATTTTTAAACTGTTAAATTACAACGTAAATCAATTTTTAACGTTAATTTCAAGTCAACAAACTGTAGAATGGACTTTTAGTATATTAATTGAAATCTTTTAACATATTACGAACCCGTAGTATTTTTAAATATGTATATATGTTCGATTTTTCAATCGTTATATTTAATTATCGTAAATATTTACCAAAAGCCGAGCGATGAAGTTCCTCGTTTAGAAAAAAAGGCTCCCTACGAACTGGCGAGGTCGCTAACTCGCAAATCGGTGATACTTGACAGATTTCCGACATCTTGGGAGGATCGAAGTACCTTAACGATCTGAAACAAATTGACCATACGTTACAGTAGTATAGTCAATCCTCTGAAATGTACATTTTTGCGTGGAAGACATCTTAATTGATTTTGATACCTGTTTTGATCTGTTAGCCATTCGTCAGGATACTTCGAGTCTCTACCTTCGTCTATCGGCGATCCTGTCTTGCCGAAAGATTCGGGTTTCTGCAACGACGAAATCATATCTTGAACGCACGAGATTTTCATCTCAGTCGTCTCGGCTTCCCCGGCTTCGACGTTTCGCGAGTGGTCGACAACGTCTATACCATCAGGAAGTCCACTTTCCGCAGACTCGTCGTTATGGATTTCAATCCGCGGCGTATTCTGTAATCCACATTTAAAATATACTTGAATAATATGTGTTTTATCACTTTATGTGGAAATATTTGAATCAGTTATATTATGTAGCGCAGAAATGATATTAACACTAGAACTACCGGAGATTAATCTATATTTATTTCTACCGAAGAAATCTCAGAAAAGAAAAGAGAAAACAAATTAATAAAATTAATCATCTATGTAATTTTAATAAAAAAGTCAGGGAAAATTTCATAAATTAAGACGTTTCAAAAATGAGTAATAAATTATTATAAAATGTCAAACGGAACATTTTGACACCCCTTGATAGTTTTAGTGCAAATCTATCTAGGGTATGACAGAAAAATTAATTATTTCCTACTTACAATTAGAGCGATGTTCCACGGTGAAAAATAAAATTCGCGGACATAAATCTACTCTATTTTCGAGAGAGCGAAGATACGTTTCTTAATGCGATTAGTTTCATTGGAATACCAGCGCTAACGGGGCGTCAGCTTAATATCGATTTCAACGCGGCTCGCTTTGTAAACGTACCTCGACAGAGAGACGTTGGTTCGAGTCGCAATTACTGATGTCACTGAGGTCCCAATCCTCCAATTTACTCGGATCGTACTTTATGAATCCGCCGTCGGTGACCTCGTTCTCGCTCGAGTCCAACTTGCCCAGCACCTGATATAGCGACAGGTGCTCGATGCTGCCACGTCGCGGGATGTAGTCCTCCAAGCACACGCTGGTTTTCTACAATCGACAAATAACACGAGTGTAATCATCGTCTTAGTTCCGTAACTCTCTTGGTACGCCAATACGGCGAAACGAATCAAATTAAAAAGTTGACGGAAAGAGAAATGAGGAAACATATAGAAAACGTAACTTTATCAAGAAAAATCTCTTCAATGAAATAATGAAATGCCGCGAGGAACTTTATACATATTCCAAGTGCAAAGAAAATTTGAACGATTGTTTTATACGATGATGATTGTATAACAATTTAAAAAAATGTAATTGTGTGTGACGATAACAGTCTTCGCAATTGCACATTTTTTTCTTGATAGACACCACGACGTTTCAAAATTTTTGCGTTCGATCAGTGAAATAAAATGGTGGGGAATGATTGTACTGAACCTCGGAAAAGGGCGACAGGAAAGATTCGGCCGGAAGCGAGACCGTACTGCATCTGACGGGTCTCCTCGACTTCATTTTCTCCCCCACACCTCCCTCGTCGTTCGCCGTGCTTCTCGGGGGATGCCTAGACACGTCCAGCTCATCGTAATTCGGCAAGCTAACGGTGCTGTAGTTCTTCGTCCTTGTATTTGTTTCCGGTCTGTCGTCGTCTCTCGAGGAATCCCTGATCCGCCTCTCGAGCTCCTTCGACTTCCGTCTGTCCTGGCGATTAGGAGCCGAAGTGTCCTTGATCGATTGATTCCGGGCGCATCTCTCGTATTCTTCATTCTCGAGAGCTTTCCGGTGATGGTGGCCCGACTCCGAAGTCCTCGAAGTTTTCTTGTCGCCGGGCGTTCTCTTGCCGGAAACCACCTCGCTAGATATTATCCTTCCGGTGCCGTTAACCTGCCGAGGGAAGTCATTACTTTCGTTATCGAAAGTTGAATAGAACGAGAAATTCGAACGAGATTAGCGCAATTCCTAATAGTACGCTGCATTTATTTTTCGCTTTTTATTTTCTTCGCATAAATTGGACGGCGCCATGCAGAAATGAATTAATTTATCAATATGATTCTAAACATAATGAAATTAAACATAAAATAAAATTTCACATTGCAGAATGTATAGTTTTCTTCTCAAATTTATAAATAAAGGAAGTAGGCAAAACACAGTCGCTAAATTGGATAATCTGAATAATATTTAATTACTTTGTTTAATTTTTAAAGCTTAATTTGCACAATGTCTTATTTTCAATATCTTTCAATTTCCAGAAGAGATATGTTTTATATTAGTGTCTTTCTCTTGATGTTTTTAAATTTTAAATTTGTTTACTTGTTATTTATTACAAGTCATACAAGACGTTTTAAAAATCATCTTTTTTTATTGTAAAATTGTTTCCTTGTCCTATCAAATAATGTGACAATTTAAGCTCGATAACATTTAATAATACGATAATATTAAAATATGTACCTATATTATATATATTACGCATCCGCGTTTGATTTATCTATGTCGATACGAATTCTATGCCGATTAAAATTCGATATAACATCAAGATAAATTAGTGAAGACGTGAATGAGCCAACAAGCGCCGTTTCAAATTGCGCTGTATCAAAATGATGACGTGACGTTGATTCGCCAACTCTTGGATAACTTGGAGGAACATCAATTACGATGAACTAACTCGCCTTATGTTCGTAAATCTCTTTCAACCTTCGACTGTCATGCTTCGGATCTTCCGTGCAGGTCTTTCCCGCTCCCCGCGCCTCGACGTCACCGTTCTGGTCGCTGCTACCCGTCTTCGGCGATCTGACCGACAAGTATAACGGTTCCTCGCACGTATCGCCGCGTCTCAAATTATTGGTCACGTTCTCAGGAATCTCGTCCGGTTTCGGCGGCAAGGGCCTGCTCCTGTTCCTTTTTTTTCGCCTCGGAGGTGGCACCGGAGTGACGTCCTTCAGATTGGAACCTGCGGCGTTACATTTATCCGAATAAACGCGGTTACCGCGCGGCGCTCGTTATACATCTACTCCTCTATTCGATACAACGATACGCTCGCGGCATACAGATTGAATGACTTTAACGACTTTAATAATGCCCAACAATATCGGCGGCCGTTACCCGCGCCATCGTCGCAGCGTTAACGCGACTCGTTAAAGATCTATACGTAGTACAGCGATAAATTATGCGGGCTTATGTCTTACGCTCGGACAAGAAACGGAAGAGACGGCCGCGCGCTGACGGTTAAATTTGCGAGAGCCAGTCCCTGCGGCGCGCACTCCTGTTACGGCTTATAACCGGGCACTTGAAATAGAAATTGCGTTCCGTACCGAGACGATGGGAAGCGATGCAGCGATGCAGCGATATTCGCACGGGCGACCAGCAATTTTACGTGACATCACGTGACGTTTCTATACATTCAATCTCGTGTCTGTAATTCTCTTAACTGCGACTATTTTCCCGAGAGTCGCGTTCATTAAAAATTTTTAATTAGATACCTTTCATCTTTCTTAATACATTTTTTTCGATTCCGCCGTAATTTTATTTCGTCTCGGTCCGAATCGCGCGCGCTTTCGTACTCGGTACCCGGTAACGATCCACCGATCGCTGTACATCAATCTGACGATAAATTGTCGAGCTTACAGCTGAACGTAGGTGTGGCGGCGAGACGCAGACTAGTGTCGACGAACGAGTTAGTGAGAGTCGAGCTCGCTCTAGGCGGGCTGGGCACTTCGAGATTGACGTCCACCCAGTCGCTAGGATGAAAGGGCCTGTCCACGGAGTCTATGCTCCGTCCCCTCGTGAGCGCTTCCCTCGGCGGTGAACCGGCGTATCCTATTTCGGAGCTGCACAGAAAAGATTAAGTTGAGCTGCCCCCGCTGCTACTCCCCGCGCTATAACGCGCTAACGCTCTTCTATAGCTCGGAATGTAAATATATGACAGCCGCGAGCGAATTTGATACGTGTAATCGATCATCGTGCGAGTATTCTGCATTAAGTTTGTGTGGAAACCCATCGCGATGCGCGCGGGGATATCTTAACTATCTAGCGATATAGACCAGCGATACATAGGCGTGAATAATTAAGAAGTAATGCGCATATCAGAGCTTATAATCGATAACTGGCTTAATTGCGTATGCAGCAGTAATCTTTTGTTGAGAAGATAGACTTTTTCAAGTAAAAGTGTCCAGACATCTAAATAGTTTTTAACAAATTAAAAAAGAATGGTTTTAGAGATAACACCGATAATCGTGTATCAAGTGAGATAACGTTTCTCCATCTTTTTTTTAAACGCAATTTTTTCTACTACTTTCGCTATATAGTTTGTCATCGAAATGATGTACAAACTGAACTGTTCGGTATCGTTTAGAGTAGGGCTGTTGTTCTTCGACAGCTTCGAAGTTAACTTTGAACCTTCGAAGTTTAAGGTGTCTTCGAAGCTTCGAAAAATATCTTTGCGACATAATTGCAACATTAGAAATTTTATTTGGATTTTGTCATATAATTTTATAAATGTGTGCCTATTGTGGATTGTGGTCTATGGACTATTACTATTATATTAAATTAATAATTGTATAATTTTGATTCTTTGAAGCTTCGAAGTTTCGAAAGTTCGAAGTTCCAAAGCTTCGAAACTTTGATCTTCAAAGATTTTAATGTCGAAGCCTTCGAAGCAAATCACCAGCCCTAGTTTAGAGGCATTCGAATTTCGGCTGTAGCTTCTTGCGAAGCGGGAGTATATCCGCGGAGAGAGAGAAAAGCGGTACGAGATAAATTCGCATTCTTTCGCAAATGTCACGAATGCGCGGAGCAGTCGACTGTTAATTCTGTACCACTTTCGAAACAATTTGTGTCCATCAAAAATTACAGCTCGGTGCACCGAGATAATTCGGAATCGCTACGGCGCGAGCGCTACGTAAGCTTATACGGTTTATCGCAAATGCATTCCGTGTTTCTTCGCGTCCCTTGAGCTATAACTCTTTCGGGACGCGAAACATTACCGGAATTTCTCTCATACAGTCTCCTGCTCGCGCGTACGAGAGAGTGCCTTTCAACTTCGTGTACAAAATACCCACGGTGCACGCGAACGATTTCAAAATATCTACAAAGAAGGAAGAATTCCGTTCGTCTCTCGCCAGGGCATCTTTTATCAGTGATTTACTTACATTGAACTAGCATCACAATATGGAGCAACATGATAAAATATTAAATTCCTCCAACGTACAATCGCTAAATGAGTTATAACAAGTTTTTCTTAAAAAAGAAAGAAATTACTAATAAATTATTAAAACAAGAAGATACTAAATAACATAAAAATAATATTCAGCATGCTCTTGGTTAAAAAACTGGAGCTTTTCTCTATAAGAGAAGCGATGCTTTTTTTATTTAATTTACAATTTTCATTGTGCAAGAAATAATAATAAGTCATGTCTATGAGGATAAAACAATGCGTTTTCTTCTAATATGATCACTTAAAACAAGATGAAAACTAATGGAAATAAAAAATAAATTTTGTTTCTGGTTTTAACATTTAGGAAATACTATACGCATAACCAATTGATCGATATTCTATCCTACACTTAATGGATATTAATACATGTGGACTTGATTGCTCGTTCTGTACCGGGTCGTAACAGCGTGTGACACGTGCAGTTTATTTACTATGTTAACCCGCGCATATATATACGAGCCGGTGCATCGTAATTTATGCCACGGCGTGCGCGAATAATTTACGCGAAATGATCATCCTCGTTGTTCTTGCGGGCTCAAATGAATTAAAATTCACATTGTTGGAACAGTTCGTGCCGACGAGCGGATTATTATAAGCATATCTCCGTTGTGTGCGTGTTTTATCAGAATAGATTAATAAAATATGCGTGTTATAAACGTGATTATTATCAATACACGTTTGAATCGGCGATTTTTAACGTTCGGTTTGCATCACGTCCACGTCAAGAGATTCGATTCGACGTGATGATTTATCCTTAATCTAGGATACACCCTTCCGTAATTTTTCTGATAATAATTGGCGGAGCGATCAACGATAAAATGTTATTACGTTAAACACGCGGTTTTTCATCGCTTAATTTCACCTCTGCCGGCTTTAATGTGAAAATAAACATTACTATCTGCGTTGTTAATTACGGTCTGATGATAAACACTGATTCAACGTCAGGCATCCTAACGGTGCGCTATGAAGAATATCTTGCCGGTTACGAAACTGTTGTGAAATTACTACATAATTTTACAACGTGTACTCGTATCACTCGTTACACGGGACGTGTTATTAATACATTTTATCGGCGAAATAAACTTTCGCCATCGATAACTCGCGCAGATTAAAATTGACAATTAACATTATCGCGCTACGCAGTGGAAAATAATTTTTACCCAAAAATTATTATATATACTTATATTATCTCTAATTTCTCGAGATATAACTAAAAAATAATTTTTTATTAAAAATATTTCAAGCAAAAACACTGCAACATGTTATTAATTGAAATATTTCTATTTACATTGATAGAAGTTATGATTTATTAATCATACAAAAATGAAATATGGAACAAATGTATCGATTTAACCTGAGAACGGGCTAACTTAATTTCTTTACATAAATGATCACCTGGGATGATTTTTACATCCCAATTAAAAAGTTATTATTATTAATTATATATTGCATATTTTTAATTGCATATTTTAAATTAAGGAAAAAATATTTAAAAAACGAAAGAAGCACATTAAAATTACTGTGACGCGCGTGAGCTTTATTTTTTCGATACTGAGGGATAAAATTTACCTCAGGCGCCCGTCTCCGGGTTAAGTTACAATATTTTAATGAATAATATTATCTAACATTAAAAGAATATTGGACGAATTACGAAAACTTGTATCTGTCTGAAATCTGTAAAGAATTTTTGATAAGTTCGCCTTTGCTCGGTGCACACTTATACGAATATACTCAGGTATATTACTCATGTACATACTATAGATGTACATACTATAGATTGTAACATGATGCTAGAAGAATGCTTGTGTAACTACATGATATGTTTGACGACAATAAATTAGAAATATTAACTCGCCGTGTAGCGAGGTAGCGAGCCAATCACCTGATCGTTACTATCGCGGCAAACTTATCGATCAATTTAATCGTTCCCCCAGCGAGGCAAAAAAATTTAATTGACGTAGCCGTACGCGCACCGCACCATTTAAAAAAAAAGAGATCGAAGAGAAAGTAGATTCCTTCGAACAGGTACATAATTGAGCAGTAGTAAAGTCTAGTATAGTAGTATAGTTTTTTTAAAATTCTTTTAAAATATGCATAACAAGCAGGTCACTTGCCGCACGTTCTCATTCAGATTTCTAGGTAGATTACTGAGATTAATGTATATGATATTATCGGGGGATTTTGAAAGTATTACTATGCATTATGACGATATTGCTGTAGAAATTACGTTATTAAGAAGCAAAAGAGTGTAAAAATTAATCTTTTTTTTTAGAGAGAAATGTGTAAGTCGAAATTATGTAAAAAAATAAATTATATAAACGAAAATGGATAAAAATCTCAAGCAAATTAATATTTATACATAGAAAACAGATTCTCTGCTTGCTTAAATAGATTTAAAATTACACATATATTTAAAATTACAAATCGCTCCTTCGTCGTATTTTTGTAATCGAAAGTTTCAATTTAACTTATTCCATTTCTATACAGTTTACTTTCGGTGGCATAAATATGTGAAATTCGATAATATTGGATTTTCTCTGCTTTCGCAGACACACAGCAGTAGGTAGTTTTTAGACTTTCGCACTTGCGAGTAGGTCCAGAAATGGTCTACTGACCCTAAAAAGGAATCGATGGAACGAGGCGTAGGAACGAGAGCAAACTAAAGCGGCCGACCCACGCTCGATCATCGCCGTGTGGATTCACTGTCACACAGCCTAAAAGCTGTCTGAATATAGGATAAAGCTGTCACACGGCGTAGATCCTTTTCCACGGTAACGAGAGAACCACCGGGGGGACCACCGTTCTGCCCGCAACGCGCCACACATTTTACATGTAACGTGTCCGGACTCCGAAAATATTCCACTGTCGAAAATTCGATTCCTCTCCCTCTCGCAATCGACGCATTACGATAATCCGAAATTCAGCCGAACCGAGTATCGCGTATTATCAATAATTTTCCGTTGATATATATTATTTGCAAGAAAACGAAATGGGACGATGAGATAAATTATTCCGCCCAACTTTTTTTTTATTATTTTAAACATTTGCATTCTGCTGATATGATATGATTCTCTATTTTAGAATATTTTAACATTTAACTGTATCAAATCTATTGTAGGACATTTTACGCGATAAAAAAGAACGCTTCAAAGACTATTTTCATTTAGTTTTTATTTCTCTTTTTGAAAAGAAAGAAAATTCTTTTTTGACATCAGTACAAAGAAATTAATTAAAGTCGTTTATTAAACCGCAATTATTATTTTTTTTTTTATTTCAAATTGCAGACTGGTGTACAAAAGTTTAAGGTACAAACAACCCGGTCCCGCGGTCTTAAGAAAAAAAATTGTCGAGTGCCTAAAATGTTTCGATTTTTCTCAAGATAGAGAAGATGAATCGATTGTAACGCTTGTGAGCGCCGGATGATTCAATTACGAAAAGTGGCGAGGCAGAAATAAAATTGCGTTATTGGGCGCGACGCAGCGTTCGCCATTCGCCTGACACAACAGCGTGACCATTTAAGGTCGAGCCCGCGCCACCTCTCCTCAATTCATTGTAAAGTTAGGTTCACCTTCGACGATGACGTTTACGCGCTAGGTCGTTTAGATTTCACTCCGAGGCTGTTGCCGTCGCATCAGGAAATTGCGTTCTTCCATCCTTACGTGCGATATATCGCGCGATTTATTGCGCGATCGACGGATCATAACACGATCGCGATACCGCGTTCCACGATCTATTGCGTGTCGAAAAGATAGCGCCGTTTATTTTAATTGTAAAATATCTATAACATTTCTTTAATGTCGTATCGTCGGAGAAATAATTGCCTGATACACGCTTAGTAACTCGCGTCCGATGATGTCCAATTGTATCCATAATATGGCTTTCGTACCCGAGCGTTCCAAGATTGGCGGAAAGTGGACGACGAGTAACGCGATTACTTGCCCATTAAGCCAATAAGCCACCAAGTCCATTGTTCAACTTAAATTAGCGGACCTCCTTTCATAAATTCTTTTGTAACGTGACTTCCTGTGTGCGCGATGACGGCACGTACGACGACGGCATTAATCACATTAACCGTATAACGCAATTTTTGGATCACCAGGAAGGAGCGAGCTTTACCGCACGTCACTTTCCATCGATTCAGATATCTCTCCGGAATTAATATGGTCGCGCGAATTATAATCCCCGGGTCGCCTAAGTGATTATCTCCGACCCACGTTCTCGCGCAATTAACAGCAACGATGATGCGCGCTCTTGGCAATAACCGTCAGCGAAACTGTATAGAACGAGGTAACTCTTAAAAGGCGACACTGAAATCCTATTACACCATGCCCGATAAAGCTCGCATGCTGCTTTTCGCGATTCGTAATCGCGAAATGCATGAGCAAAGTTTGAAGAAGAAAAGAAGAAAGAAGAAGAGAAAACAAGTGCGCGCGTACCTCGTAACTCTCTGCGTGGCGCCTCCCAAGACCGATCCTTCCTCCTTTAAACCTGGATAAATCTGCAACAGAGGTAAGCGTGAATGTTATACTTGTCGTTCTGCATTTCTAGGAAAGTTTAGATGAAGAGAAAAATACCGTGAGGAAAATAAAAATATGTATATGAAGTATTCTTACGAAAAAAGATCTCAAAGTAAAAACAACAAAGCGATTTGATAAATTCATGAATGAATCTGAACACGTTATCATCTGAACTACATTTTTATGAAGATTTTCGTGAAGAAAAGAAAACACTTTTCGTGTTATTTCGATTACTAATCAAGCAACACTCTGACGATGAGTTTACCTCGTAAAATACAATGAAGAAAATTAGAAACATCTCTTATTCAGATTTTGGATTCTATTATAAACAATTATTTTAAAGCGAAAAATAATGAGATTCATAATATCAACAATGAAGCATGAAATAATTGGATGAGATCGAGCAGGATCATTCTAATGATTCTATTTCGTTGGCTTAAAGGTAGCACCATCGAGGATTAATAAGTCATTAACAGCGTAATTACTTCGACGCGCCCTTAGGTTGAGAGAGAATGCGAGGGTAATTCTCCAGGCAGGGCGTCAAGATGCGAGGTGGATGAAGGATCGTCGATTCGATCGCATGGGGAGCCGATTAAGCTAATTCGCATTACCTGGCTCATCGGCTCGTTTACTCGACCGAAAACCATAGAACGCGACCTGTGTGTGAATCGTGCCCCAGAAATCCTTTTTCAAAAAGTTTGTGACCGCAAAAATCCATTTTTGCGCGACCGGCTGATTAAAAATCGCCGTCGTAAATCTCGTAGATAAAGTAGCTGCATCAATTTTTTTTCCTTTCGGCTTACTCTTACAATTCAGAAATCTCGCGGCGTTCTAAAATGTTGGAGGATGACTCTCATAATTCTTTCGGAGCAAATGGAATTCTTCGTTGCGAGATATTGCTCGGGAGAGATTTGACTTTGAAAAATGGCGATTTCATTAAAATATTGCGTGAAACTTGCTTAGAAGCAAGAAGGCGTTTCGTCAAGAAATTTTAGACGAGCGCAATTTTAAAAGTATCTCCTAATATACGCGTCGCAACTTGAAGATTAGAACTAAAATTGAGTGCAATTAGTATCCAATTAGCGTTCTCTATTCAATTAGTGCTAGCTCGCTACACTTATTCCTCAATAGAATTAGAAACTATTAACGAAATTAGCGGCATAATAAGCGTTAGCGAAATTAGAAGCATTAGTTTGTTAGACAAATTACGACAATCTATTCCATACAAAAATATATTACATTCTATATAGAATATATTGACGAACTCGACAAGTGATTCGCGACAAGTAATGGGAACAGTTTCCAAACGCGCGCGTTATCTTTCAATTTAGCGAAGTGTCCCGGGAAGACGACACGAGCAATAAGCTTAACGGAAACACGACTTGGTCCCTGACACTCTTGTCGAAGGATTACACAATCGGCGGCCATCCGCTGTGCGAATCGCGTTGCATAATACCCTTTTGTATCCTCGCGGGACGCGAAAACACGAGCGTGCGAGAGAGGTGTAAGTAAGCACCGGTCGAGCTCAATACCGTTTCGTCGTCTTTACGATCGGCCTTCGGCTACGAGATATCTCAGATGACTCGCATGTGACGTGTCGTGTCGTTCTCAGCACGTTGGACAATTTATTTCCTATATGTAGGGTAACTCGGGGGAATATGCCACACTTAAGAAAAATATGATTTTTTTCCTATTTCTCTTTCTTTTTGAGGTATCTTTGCATACTGGTCTTCTTTTTCCTTCTTTTATCTGTTATTTATATATGATTTTAATGAAATATTTTGATTGTTTACTATTAAAAAGAAAGAAATACAAAAGTGTTGCAAAGTGGCATATTACCCATCAATGTGGGTAATATGCCACATAGTATAGGATAATATGCCACATAGTATGGGATAATATGCCACATATACAAACATGTATAGTAATTTAACTTTAGAAGGGCATTCTTGTCTAAAAACATGTAAAAGAATATTTTTATTACTTTCTTTGCATTTCAATAATACTCTGTGTGCTACAAGTAGTCTAAATTATTCGGAATGCAATTTTGCAAAATATTAAGTATGTAGCCTATAATATTCTTAGCACATAAAATAAACGTGTTTATTCAACATTTTTCAATATTTTTTCATCATTTTTTCAATATTTTTTCAATATTTATACGGCAAAATATTTATTTATACTGTTTACAGCTTCCTAACCTACTAGCAGTATCCTGCTAGTAGGTTAGGAAGCTGTAAACAGTACTGGCATTTTACCCCTAAGTAGTGGCATATTCCCCCAAGATGCAGTTTTATATTAAAATGAGCCTGTATTATATACGATTGCCAGTAAAACGAATCGGCGACGTACTGAATACTTTCATCCTAACCAATATTAATAGAACGACAAGCTGATTGAGTTAAAAATAGTGTAATGCTTGAAGAATATCTTATATAAAACACTAAGAAAATTCTAAAAAGCACGTTGTCATACTTGTCATACTGTCTTGGGCAAAACGTCAGATATAATATTTTTAACAATTTCACAGTATTTACAACAACGCTCCTAGCCGTAGCTTTGTTAAACATAACGAGTGGCATATTCCCCACACTGGCATATTCCCCCCAGTTACCCTATCAACGATACGTCGCGCGAATGTACGTTCGACGCCACACGAAAGAGAAATATCTCTTTTTAAACAAAATTCCGCAGAACAAATTCTATGATATTTGGCCTTTTAGTAACTTTCAGTAACTTTCAGAGTTACTGAAAAAGAGATATATTTTATTCCGACTGGGCGTGGATAGGATAATGACATTTCGAACACCAGGCCAATTTGGTCTTTATTTGATCTATTCGTGAGAGAGAAAAAAAAGAATCGAACGGAACAAAACATCGATCGGAATCGGTGCATAGCGAGGAAGGTCGTTCGCTTCACGCCACGATGATTTTGGCAATTTGAACGTGTCAGACGAACTCCAACCAAACGTCATTTTTTCGCTAATTCCGTTGGTTCGCGAGAACGAAGGGACCCAGAGGACGTGTATGGTTTTTGCCCTTTTTATTTACAGCTGTCATAACAAATAAGTTTCTATTTTCCCGAAAAAGAAGAATGAATTCCTTTTAAACTACGAAATCGTTAACGAGAAACGTGAAAAGCTCTTTCCTCGCTTTCACCTAACTCAAATTGCACGATTTGTACGCATAATTTGAACTTTATAGTACGCAATCCGTTAGTTACCCGGGGCTCTGTAAGGAAGCGAGCCTTCCGCAATTTCTGCTACGATAAACTCGAGCAACGAATTAAAACTCGGCCCATGACAGGTTAATCGCGAGTAAACGAGCCAGGGGGGGGGGAGAAGGGGAATATAGCTTCGGCGTAATATAGATACGTTGTAAGTGCCGCGGCAAATAATAGGGCGTTAACGAGATTAAACGGGACGAGAAGAGTGTCCTTGCATCGATCTCGCGCGGGTACACGGCGAGATGGCGGCGTTACCCTTCCACCGTAGGTAAGGTATATTTCACGTATGCTGGCGAACAGCCCTTTGGAAATCGTACACGTGTCGCGCGGCCGTTCCTCCGGGCGCGGTTTACATTGCAAATTTGTCGGGAAACTTCTCGCGCGCGACACGTCACCCGGGCCGGGCGAGTCGGTGAGCAAAAGTTATTTCGCCGATTAAGTTACGTCCCGAACCAGGACCCGGGTCGCCACCACTGTCCGGGAGCGGACTGTTGTTTCAGCGAAATGTTGTTCGCGAAACGCATTCGCCCGGTACCCCCCGGGACTGCCGTCCGACCACTCACAAAAGTGTGTGGTCGATGACGCCGATGACGCCGTCGCGAACACCGTTCGTTCTTGCAACAGTATAACAACGATACAACTTGAAACTTATCTTCATATTTGTTTAGAAAATTGCAATCATATTTTCTAAAAATTGAAGAGTGAAATGCAAGTGTAACGAAAAGTGAAAATTAAGCCTGTGATCATTTCGAGTGACTCTTCACTTTAAGAAAGAGTAAAAATGCGCTCTATAAGTTGGAGTGAAATTGCACTTTATTTGAGTGAAAAGGCACTCTTTTCGAGTGCAATAGATTAATGTTCATACACTGCAGAAAAAAAAGAAGTGTTAAATCAAGACTTATATACTTATGTATATAAGCAAGAATCTATAATCTTCTCATAAGAATTTCAACTTTTTATTTCAACTTTTTTTTCTTGATTAAACTATATAAATACTTTCATTCAAACAAGATTTCTTCGTTTAACGCAATTTACATCTCATTTCAAGATTATAGATTCTTATATACAAGTATGTAAGTCCTGATTTAACACTTTCTTTTTTTCTGTGTAGGAGTGAGTTATGACACTCTATAAATTTGAGTAAAAAAATTCGCTCCTACTTTATAAGTGCCCGTATTTACTCAAATTTATAGAGTAATCCTCTCTTTTGTAATGACTATCGCAATTGCTCTAATATATTAGTGGCGAAACCACAAGATTTAGAGAAGAACCGCGCATTAGACTCGTCGTCGTTGCAAAATAAATCTCGTTCTGTATATTAAATTTTCGATCGTAAAGAATTTCTAGAACTCTTGCGTAACTTTTGGCGCCAGGAATCGAATCACGTGATGCGTGCATGCGAAAAAAGGCATGAATTTCCCACGAAACAAAGTGAATCTAGCGAGTTTAGCGGGTGAGTTTAGTACGTTAGAAGGGGAGATCCTCTATCGCAATTGTAAATGCATTTTGCACGACACAGTTGTTTCGGCAAATGTCAATGCGGCAAAAAGTTGAGACCCTAGCGTGAAATCTGCGCGCATTACGGCACCGGTTGTTACCAAAGTTTTATTATGTCTTCGTGACAGTGGGCAATTTTCTGGGTTCCTGCACAAATATCTAATGTAACTTTCACTATCTATTAATAATATAGTAGCGTAGGTCGATCGGCCAACGTCTACCTGCGTGAAGCTGCGATTGCGTCGCCGAGGCGTGATTGTCTTTTTCGGTCGTAGGATTATCTAACGAATTCGAAATTTTCAAGATTAAATTGTATTTAGTATCTAACGAATTCGCTCAGTTTGATTATAATTTAGCGATATAATATACAGTTTCTATATAGTATATTTTTCATATAATATGAAAGCAGAAACTTATTCATAATACTTTTTTTAAAATAATGTAACAAGATATAAAAGTTGGCTCTGTAATTTGCTTTGCTGCGTAATATAAATAATTTATCTTGCTATCGATCATCTCAACAATCAAAATTTTTTTAATTAAAGACACTAAATTAATTGACTGGTCAACTTGGCGCTTTGTCAGAATTAATGTTGCTAATATTTACATACTTCCTCATCATAAATTTACGTAAGAAAATGTATAGCCTTTAGTGCCAACTTTTAATTGGGCAGTATACTCTACAGGATGTTGTAATAATCTCATTAAAGTCTGTGCATAAAAATTCATACATTTTACCGCTATATTTTAGCGAAGGTAACTTTGTATATCACTGAGAAGAGTCTATTTTTGGAACAGATATGTATGTTTTGAGCTCTAATCCATTGTTTATTCATATATGGACTCATAAGAAGCCGAAAGAAAAGTCTACTGATATGCAAATACCGTTTGTTTCGCTAGCATACAAAAAAAAACCACTGGTAGCACTGTCATAAAAGAATACAGTTTCGCATTTTACGTAACTCTCCATTCTGCTGTTAGATCGGTACTAGGTACCATGATGCTTCAATCGCAAATACACAGTGTACATCACGCGAACGTAATTGTATTCACATAGTTCTACGAGCTCTCGCCTATACATGGTGTACGCACACATACGCAACGCTACACAAACGTGCGTCGCTAAGGACATTGCGTTTTCCATTTCGACGAGCTCATACATAAGAGCGATATTAGTAACATATCATTAACAATTCAAACCAGGTCAGCTCGTCGAGGTATTCTTCGAGACGATGTATTCATCAAATCTGAGATAAATCTAGTTTTATGAACAAGCCGGCAGTAATTGTGAATAATATGAATAATTAAATCCGTTAAGTTTTTCTTGTTAGACAGGAAGCGGATTTTGTGAGCCAAAAGTTTAGAAAATTTTGAAAATTTTAATTGTTTAAGAATATAAGACGGCAACTGAGAAGATATCCAGATATTTTTACGACTCAAAAATTATTCTTTGAACTGAAACAAATAGAATGTTAAAGTAGAATTTTATCTCTCTCCTTTTTTTTCCTTGCGATGTTGTGCCTTGAGACACACTTGACAATACAGTTTTCCAAATGCGCATATATGTATGTACACGCAAGTGAATCAGCAAAGCATATTTTTTAAGTCATGCCCGCCAGGTAGGAATGTCGAGTGCGATAACGTGGGCAAAGACCGGAAACTAGGGCTGGTCCGAGTCCCATCCTGGAACGGTCAGGTAATCATATTTCCACCGGCAATCTTAACTCACCCTCGATAAAGATAACAGCGAACTAAAAGTGCGGTCGAGACAAAGTTCCCATTGCGGCGAATACTTATCGGTCTCTAACTAAATTGCCGCGTCGTTGAGGCTTCGTGTTTAGATAAGCCGTGAAGAGCGCGCGCGAGGCATTTCGCGTTTGTACGACGGCTTCGAGCTCCAATTTCTCGATCCCGTACTAAGACGCACGTGGTGTATTACGGCGCAGGAACAACGCAATTGTGCAAATACAGATATCATATCAATTCCGCGATTTTACCGGTGAGCACGGGCTTACACGACGCGAATCCGGAATGCCGCGTAGCGGCACGCGACGTATATATATACACACGGTTAGTACACACTGGGATGAATAATACGTGCATTCGCGACCCACGTCATACGAAGGCACAATTTAATCGGGTCTAAAAATACCTCGATGATTCGCGATTCGGTCTCCGATGGCGCGAGAGCGGGGTGATTGTTTGTCAATCGGAACGCGTGGGCGTATCAGGAAGAAAAATACGTTAGCGTGTAGAAGAAACATACAATTATCGAACGCGATACAACGCGACTGTTACGTTAGCGCGATCTGCGTAATTTGCGCGTAATTTTTTTGGTATGATAATAGGAAGTTACGTTGTGGAAATATTCGAAAGAACGGAGAGAGAGGAAACGAAAATATTCGTATAGAGGAAATAACACTTGCGTTTATACATCGCGATTTTTCCTCTTTTTTTTTGCCGCAAAGGCCGCAAGGTAATTTTCTAGCGAGTCATTTTTCCGATGTGAACAAAGTAAAAACCGTAAGAAGCGATCCGAACGACCCGACCTCGCGACCTGATTTATTCTCTTGTGCCATTTCTTACACAAGAAATCCTTGACGCGCGCGGCGCGTTTAACACCGAACTTATCACGCCGTGTCTAATTGACTGTAATACCACGCGTGAGTAACGTGCGTTCTCTCTCGCGAATCTACCGATGAGACCATCTGCGCCGTTTTAAAGCGATCGCTTTTTAACGCGCCAAATATATTGCCGCTCGCCTTTGAGCGGAAGCGAAAACATCGTTAGATCAGTATTTTGAAATAAATACGAGATCAAAACACGAGCAAGATTGACAAAATAGCGATAATACACAGAAAAAAATATTCTTATTTAAAGAATATCTTTATTTTTGACATGTAAATCTTAAAATAAAATTGTATACAGCGTTAAACAAAGATAAATTATTTGTATCAAAGCGTTATACATATATGATTCAATAAAGAAAAATATATTCTTGTTATTCAAAAATAATTTTTATTAGTGGAAAGCAAAAAATATTGGATAGAGAATAACAGTATCTACTTTTAAAGGATATTCATATTATAACGATGAAGACAGTTTGATCTTATTTTAAAATTCAATATTCTCTACGTGAACACAAATAATGTTGATTCATTTTTATTATGTTACAACGAAGAAGGAGAAATCAGAAAAAGATGAAGACATCATTATCATCAAAATAATCATATTGTACTCTTTATGTGACAATTATAATATTCTTGAAATACAAGAATATAAAATTCTATGAAAGAAATTATATATTGCTTATATATATAATTCAATTTCCTATTAAGATCCTGAAGTTTTATTGACCTGGAACACCCTATACATGAAACAATGATTGTGTTTACTTGAATATATACGTCTCGAACAAAGACTAATTTTTTTCTGTGTACAATATGAAGTTTGCAAATTATTATTCAAGAGATAGAAGATATTAAATTTACATCAAGTCCGCAGCTGCGCGTTGTCTTTCAAAGGTTACGAGAAAGATTGCGTCGAATCTCAACTTTTCGCTGCGAAAAATGCGCATATTAGCCCCTTTAATATATAATTTATCGATTCTACGCTATCGCGGAGTAAAAGCAGGTAGTCGCTAGTAATTGCGATCGCATCCGCATACCCGAGATTCCAAATTAGCGTGGCACGCACGCCTAGCACGCGTTCGCAGATTCGCGCAATCCGTGCGCAGAGCGCAGAGCATCTGTATGTGTGTATACATACGTTATATAATAACGAGGACGCGCATCTCCGTATCTGTTTCAAGTGCACGTGGAAACCAGCGGCCTCCTCTCCGTATGCTCTTTTTATTTTCATACCGTCGCGCTTCTCATCGCTTACACCGGAGACGACCGGCGCGGCGTAACGATCGTGCAAAATTATATGGCAAACAGATGTTTCTCGTGACGCGCCACGAATACGATAGTCATCGCACAGTCACACACGAGTTGGATTATTTGCCACGGAAGTTGGACTATTCCCCGAATTCAACGTCAAAAGCTGAAATATTCATACACCTGTTTTGACTGTAATGTTTATATTCTGACTTCAAAGGGGTTACGTACTTTTGACCGACCTCGGTCGAAATTAACGAATTTTTATTGTGCAGGGTAAAATTATATTTTATTAAAAAAAGAAAAAACGTGTCTGGTAGAGTAGTCTTTCGAGAATATCTCCAGAAAATTTCAATAAAAATAACAAAAATATCATAGCTGATTTTTAAAATATTGATTTTTCGAAAAATGCAATTTTTTATTACAAAAATCGGTTTTTTTATTTATAAAAAACTAAGCAATAAATCGAAAAAAATTCTATGACAAGGACTAGATTATTGTATATTGAGAGTGGCTGCAAAAAATTTCATGCATTCACTTATAAGTCTCCGAGATATTTCTGGTATCGATTTTCAAAACATTGTTTCGGGAAAATAGCTGTCAGGACTTCAATTTTTATTATTTTTTATTGAAATTTGCGGGAAATATTCTCAAAAGACTACTCTACAAGGCATGTATTTTTATTTTTTAATGAAACATAATTTTACCCACAATAAAAATTCATTAATTTTCGACCTAGTTTTAAGACCTGTCACAGATATGTAATCCCCGAAAGGGGTCAATATAAAAGCTCGAACATTTTTGACATGTATTTATACCTATAAAATATGTAAATACGCGTTATAAATATTATCAGCGGAACACGGGGAGGGGAAAAGCGTATTTGTTATAAAATCCAAGTCGCGAAATAAAACAATGAAACGAGCGATTCTCAAACTGGAGCAAAATATTCATGAGGCTTCATATCGCGAGAGCGTTTGCATAAATTACATTCTCGCGCGGAAAACTTGTTAGCGAATCACTCGCGCGTCATCGATCATAAACACACATGATTGATTATCGATTAACGAGCTGCTTGAACAAGAGGTGAAACATGTTTTCGTATATACGTACCCGTTGCGCGCATCGTACAAAAACCCGATCCAACGGAGACTTGGAGTCCTGGGCCTTGGAGGTTCTCTCCTTGCACCACGCTTGACCCATTTTTTTCCTTTCCACGGCTGGATTTCTCCTTTTCTAGTCAAGTCGCTCGCACGGCGCGGCTGGAGTGGTTCTTCTCATCGATAAGGCCAGATAATGTAGGCCATCTTCGGATCCGTTCTTCGCGACCTGCCGCAACCGGCGTGTTTCCTGCGTTTGGCCGTGCGATCGGATCTCGTCTGAGAATTCTAAAAGGTCGGCGTGGCCCCTCGAGGGAAATGAAAAGAAGGCACCGAGAGACGCTTACGTCGTCCACCCGATGCGTGACCTCCTCTCGCCTATCTGAAAGACAACGAAATATCCCGTTGATCTATTCCGGTCCGATCCGTTCGTTTCGCGAGATAATCCCCGCAATTATAATTACGCGAACGTTCCAATTTCGCGAGGTGGATTTAAATTTAGATAGCAGATATATCGAGGGCATGTTAATCCTTTCGTACAGTTTTGAGAAAATGCAATAATTTCCCGGGAGTGTGATAAAAATCGTAAAAATGCAATAAATTTCACCACAGTTGCTATATAATCTAATTCAATATATTCAATGGTTTGTTAATATTAAGTTTAAAAAGATTTCTTCGCAGTTTAATAGACGTGCGTGTATTTGGCAAACTCGAGATTATTTACTTATATAGTTAAAAGAAAAGATTAGATTATCGTTGCGCTAAACCGGCTAAACCTTCGGTTTTCGAAATCGGATGTATAGATTGACGATAGACGAGATGTTCGCATCATTTTACTCTTTCCATGAATGGACGTGTGAGTTGCGTTGGCATTGAGGCTGCGACACGGTCACACGGACCGCCTTCTTACGATGCGTCATGTGCGCTTGAAACTCGAGTGTACGCACGAGTACCCGCGCCCATACTCGCCTTCGCACATTCTCGCGCGCAAGTATGCGCGTTAAGTGCGCTACACGGAAACCACGAAAAAGGGGGAAACGGTTCATTGCACTTTCTAAACTGCAGCCGATGGCGCGCGTGATACACGCACCTGTTCGAGCATCCCACCGCGCGCGCGCGAGCGCTGGATCGCGCGAGATGCGTAGAACGGGAGAGTCGTCTCCGACAAAGTTTCAATAACGGTCCGCGTCCTGACACGGGATAAAAAAGTCCGTCCGAACGACGTCTGAAAAATGTCGGTTCCCAGCGAACATAATGTCTCAAATCGGAAAATGACGTCTTAAAGACATCATTAAGACGTCTTTAAGACGTTATATCTCCCGATTTGAGACATGCTGGGTTAAGTCTTCTGAACGTTCTCGCTAACGCCCCTCAAGCAGTCGCGTTCGGTTCTATTCGATAACGTACCTATTCTTCTCGGAGGCGCCGCGGTTCCTGCCGTGGTTTAGGTATTCAAGCGCACGTCTCTCCGAGGAAGCAATCTCAGCCGTCAGTGGCTACGATGGATCACCTGCGAGCACGCGCGCGGGCACGAGCGACGAGTCAACTGGTGACGGAGCGCAGCGCGGGACTGCGAGTGCGACCGCGGCTGCGACTGCGAGCGCGCGGCAACTGGTACCACGCCGGTCAACTGGTACCGGGTCGGTCGGTCGGTCGGACTCGCGGCACTCGCAACACCGTGCTCCGGTCCGGACACCGGGCGTAGGTATTCTGGACAGTCGGGCAGCGGCACCGTGCGCGAACGAAGATGGCATGCAGCAGCAGCAGCAGGCGAGACGCCGCCGTGGCCTCGACACTTCGGCACCAACGCTTTCTAACCGCAGCCTCCGCGCTCTCGCGGGGCTCCACGGGCCCCGGCACGGCCGTAGAGCCCGTCGTGCCCGCGAGGAGATCGGCGGCGCGGAGGTTCCTCCTCCTCTATCTCCTCCGCGCCTTCCTCGTCCTTCGCTCACGCTCACCGGCTCCGCGGCGCGGCGCGAGAGCCGGCGCGGCGGTCCACACACCTCTCGGCCTTACATCCGCCTCACCTCTCCGGCCTGCGGCTGATAGATTCTCCGTCGGGAATTCGACCTCCTACTCTCTCTCGCGCGAGTTCTTTCCTCCGCGCACTCCCAGGTGCACACTACCGGGAGATTCCACGGTTTCGTTTTCCTCCTCTCGGTCCTCCATCTCGCGTTACCCACTCGACAATCGGTGCCCTCTCCCCCGTCCTCCGCGCGCCCGTTCTTTGTCCCGCTCCGGGACATTGTGTTTCCCTCGTCGCCGTGCCGCGCTCCCCCGCGTCACGCCTTTCGAGAACACATTCTCGGGAAACTTGACACACTAACTTGATACGTTGAGGATTATCTGCTTTTACCGCATGTAATTTTATATATATTTGTATATTAATCAATTCTATGAATTTTTTCTCTCGAGAATCTATTGCGTATTATTCAACAGGTTGTTTTAATCGGTAGAAATTGCACGAGCAGAAAGAAAGTTAGTTCTTTGACTTGACACGTGACATGTTAATTACGTATTGTGAGAGACTTGGAAAAAATATATGAATTTTATCAAATTTATTATCGAAAAGAAAATTATTTACCGAGATTGTTGAATATATTTCTCGCGCTTGATGTATATATGGTATAAAAATACATTCTGTGTGTGTATACCCAGGTAGCAAGACTCGTCATTTTGACGTCAATTGACGTCAAAAGTCTGTCATTTTGACGTCTTTTGACGTCATTTGACGTCAAAATGACGAGTGCTTGCTACCTGGGTATACTATAGCCTAAGTACCTATTTGCTATTTTAGTGTATAATTACGTTCATGGTTGCATTCTTACAGGTGCTTTTGATTACACAGGCACACAAAAAAAAAAGTGTCTTGGCCGAGACACTACACTAGTGTATTCCCATGTACTTTTTCCCGCTGAATCCGAATCCGAAGTCAGAATTGTCAGATTGGCTAAAATTTATGAGATAACCACAATAAAACAATTTTTTTTGCCTTTAATTCGTGTTTTTGAGCATTTTTTTGTGGTTATCTCATAAATTTTAGCCAATCTGACAATTCTGACTTCGGATTCGGATTCAGCGGAAAAAAGTACATGGGAATACACTAGTGTAGTGTCTCGGCCAAAACACTTTTTTTTTTGTGTGCCTGTGTTATTCTGACTATAATCTTATTTAAGAAAGTACACCGTTTAAACTCCCGAAAAATGAGTACATTTTCTAGATTTTTTTACATACAATATTAATATCTATTAGATTATTTTTATGATTTATGATTTTTATAATTATAATTGAATATTGTCTAATTGTACGAGATCATAATAAAACGTTACAAAATAATAGCTGTGTTTTTGTTCATAAATACTTTTACTTCATTCTATCACAAAAAGGATCTTGAAAGAATAATATAATAGATTCCTAACAATCTACAAATTCTCTTTTTGCAAGAGTAGAATAAGATTTCTTTCAGATTCGTCTATTGTTGAATCAAGAATATTATGAGATTGTCACAAAGTTCTATCTGAATCTTTCTGAGAAAGTTAGACTCTGCAAAAAGAGAATTTGTAGATTGTTAAGAATCTATTATATTATTCTTTCAAGATCTTTTTTGTGATAGAATAAAGTAAAAGTATTTATGAACAAAAACACAGCTATTATTTTGTAACGTTTTATTATGATCTCGTACAATTAGACAATATTCAATTATAATTATAAAAATCATAAAAATAATCGAAAATCATACAAAACATATTTAATAGAACCCGTCTTTTATAGAGTAATCAATAGAGAATAAAACGGAACGGAACGGAACCAATCGTTGACCATTAGCAGTAATTCTGATGTTGGTTGCTCTATGGATAGCCAAATCTTGGAATTTTAATCTCTAATATCTGTGGAGAAAAAAAACAAGATAAACCAAATTTTAATTTTAAAAAGTTACTATATATATAATTTCTATGCTACTAGTTATACCATATCAAACTTTCTTCAAAAAATAAGTATCTAAATTTTCTATAATTACACTCACCATTAGATAGATCTTTATTCTGCAAATAGGTACAAAATCCTTTATATCATTATAATGTACAATATCATCCTGTAATATTACAAGCTGTTCCAATTTTTTACTGATTGAAGGCCATTTCAGCAAGATATTGTTCTGCTTGCCTTTCAAACAAGCATACTTGGCAGTGACAGAATGCAAAGAATTAAAATCTTCCAAAATCTGATGAAAAAAAAATGATTAGACCAATGTATATCTTTTAAACATGGATAGTTATCATATAAAAGATTCACAAAAACATACTAGCTTGTGGTTGTTGTAAGATGTTTAACCATTGATCAATGTACTCTAGAGTTGAAATTTTTTGATTAGTTATGAGACTTTTAAGACGAACTTTTTGGCATATTTTCCAATTTTGTAAAACATCTTCAAATTGCTTTCTATTTCTTTTAAGCCATTCTTACGCGGCTATTATTTTATCCGATAAAATATCTGAAAGATTCTTGCATAAAATACGTAAAATTTAAAAAATCTCAATAAAAATAAAAGTGTAAAATAAAATTTACCATCAATAGAAGGCCAAGTCATCTGTATTTTGTATTTTTCTCTTTTTTTTCGGGGATGAAATTGCTCCCTTCTTACGCAGCCAGGATTTAGCGTTTTTTACTTTTGTAGGCAATTATGTCCACACCATGTCTAAAGAAGTCGAAAAAAATGTTAAGTTAAAACAAGTAAGGCTTATACAAATAAAGCTATAAAAGTTGATCATATAATATTGATAAAATTAATAAGCATATAAATGAAATTAATAAGCATTTTGACTATAAGAAAATCTAAGCACTGATCATATAATCTTTTTTCTAGGACGGAAACGTAAAAAGTGAAAAATTTTTCCATTAACTTTAATGTTAAATTTTTTTACTTTTTACATTTCTGCTTTAATATATTGATATATAAGCGAAAGAATGATATTTAATTATATATATATATATATATATGATCTGATATTTGATTTATATATACTTATATAGTGCTATTTTACTTGTTACATTATAAGTTTTCTCGAACATATTAATTGACTACGATATAACCATCAAAAGAAATATGTTTCTATCCGATTTTTCTATGACAAAACTAGTCATACAACATCTTAATTCTGATTCGATTAATATCAATTAATAATAATTAGACTCACAATTACATACATATATATAAATAAATATATGTATATATACTTACTTGAGAAATAAGATTCGAGATGCGACATCTTCATATCCTTTAATATTTCTTGTATAGTTAAATACTTCAGATTCATTGTTATGTACTTCAGATCCACCACAGATACGTTACTTCCGTTACTCACGTTACTCAGATCCACCACAGATACGTTATTCACGTTACTCACGTATGACTGATGAAGAGAAGAAGACGTTTGTCATAGCGTAGACGTTAATTAAGGCAAAGAAAAACGTAAGACGTAAAAGGCTATTGTACAATAGCCTTTGGGCCAAAGCACAAGGATTGTCATAACCGTTTACGACAATTTTTGTGCATGGGCCCTTTCATGACTTACTTTTACTCTGGCTGCGTTCCGATTTTCAGTACTTGCAGTGAATATCGAAACGCAGCCTCTGCCATACTTTTTATGTCCACGACTACGAAAATGTCACTTACGCTCGTTCTCGCCGTTCTCGGTCAATAGCGTATAAGGCTATAAGCGTATCACGTCGACAAAAGACGGTAGCACACACATCGGTCTCGCGGCGCGCGGCGTTCGCGCGGGTCGCGCCTAATATTATGGCGCTAACATCGTGCGTTATAACATCGTGTGAAGATTTAGTCTAAACGCAAGAATATATATAAGCTTAAATTTATATATGTTATTCTTGTCTCAAGATATTAAGTTGTGATGAGATTAAACATGTCAAGAATATTTTTTGTCTCGTTATTAGAAATCCTTTCTGAAGGTACGTGCAGGGCGGCATAGCGGGCGGAAAGTAACCACTTTCCTCCCTAGGGAAGAAAATTGATACTTTCCACCCGGCATAGCGAGCGGAAAGTAACCACTTTCTTCTCTTTCGCCCTCTAAGCCCTGGCGTGAAATGGCCACTCTCGCCCCTCTCTGGGCATGGAAGTCGAACTTTCCATAAAAGTGTTGTGAAAAATATCGTGTGCACCTCGGGTCGAAAGCTTTTTCAGACTCGTGTGATTTGCCGTCCTTGCCTTCGGCTCGGGTGGCAAACTTCACACTTGTCTGAAAAACGCTGCTTTCTCCTCATGGTGCACAATATACTATTCTATACGTTACGGGGCAAACGGACAGTTAGTACAAGCGGCAAATGGACAGTTGGTACAAGGGGCAAACGCACATGGTTTTGGTGATTATTATTATTATTTTTTTTTTTTAATACATGGTGCGTAATCGTGAGACAACTACTAACAGAGCAGTCAAAGTCGTGGAGCTAAGAGAGCGTGGGCGAAGCGATGAGAGTCAAAGTAGATAAATTGCCATTGCAGATAGCAGCTTCGATTTTCAACGTTCGAAGAAATACACTTCGGAGAAGAGTTAATTCTTTTGAAAGAATGTGCAAACTTTGGTGATCTCACCACGCTCAACAGACAACAGGAAGAAAATTTGGTGGAATACCTTGTAAAATTTGAGACTGTGAGTACTTCTTTGCCGAATACTTCTAACAGTTCTGGGCAATTTATAAAAGGGCGCAAGAAAACAATGTTCAGGATTTTGATGTCTGATGAGTTTATTTTGGAGGTGCCAAAAGGCGGTAACAAAAAAAAGAGCACGAGAGGAGAAAGAAAACAAAAAAAGCACAAGAAAAAACCAAGCAAGACGTCAGAAACTGAATCCTGTGGATTTTGTCATCAGAAATGCATCGACGGGGAAGATTGGATGCAATGTATCCGGTGTTCCACGTGGTATCATCTAGATTCTAGATTCTAGATTCTAGAATGTGATGACAATGGAGATGATCCATATTTTCGTTGCATAAGATGTGAAAATGTATAAAATAATACATGGAGAAAAACATTTTCTGCATTTTAACCTTTAGAGGCCGGGAAAAGGACTTGAAGAGTTTTTTTTTTTTTTTACTATTTTTCCCTTATTCAACACACAAATTTTGCCTGAAAACATCAAATAGCTTGTGTTTTTTGGGTGGTCGATATTTCGACCACCCCCGGCCTCTAAAGGTTAATAAATATTAGTTTGCATACAACATACAACTGTGATTCTATTTACTAAAATGAAGAAAATTTGCCTTTTTATTAGTATATGTGTATTTACTGAGAAAAAAATATACTAATAAAAAGGAAAATTTGCTTTATTTTAATAAATGGAGTCACAGTTGTATGCAAACTAATATTTACTAAAATGCAAAAAATTTTAGTAATTATGCATAAAAGGTCAGTACTTACCGATTTTATCGCCATTTAAATATGTTGTAGGGGAGGTCTTTCTGAGTAATTCTACGCAAGAAAAAAGTGGGGGACGACATTGGTTTAGAAGATGTAGCAAATTGAAGTTTCACAATTTTAATGCTAAAAGAAGTAATTTGCTGATATACGTGGTCTGTTTATAAAGTAATGAGACTGAATTTTTTTCTCAACAACTAGTAACACTGTAAAAACGAGACTGCAGTAGATCGAGAGCTACATTCATACTCTACCTTCAGTTAAAACTTCAATTTGATAACATTAATATTAATACATGTGATTCTACAATTATTTGTACAACTGTATGTTTGGGTAACGCGTCACGAAAATGGAAAATCGAGCAGCGTTATGCGAAGTTTGACATAGCAAATTATGTATCAAATTTCAGGATAACATGACAGAGAAATATTTGAAAAGTTGACAGTGGGAATAATTGGTGATCAATTAAATTAAATTTGAATCACCAAATTGTTTATGTCATTGGTGATCGGGATTCATCTTCATAATTTCACCGCCATCTAAAAATGCCTTGTACCCGGGATAAAACTTGATCTCTGTAAGCCTGTTTCAATTTTTTAAATCACTCGCATTATCCTGGAGTTTGACACAGAATTTAGTTGCATGACGCTGCTCGATTTTCTTATGTTCCATTTTCGTGACGCGTCACCCAAATATACAGTTATACAAATGATTGTAGAATCACATGTATTAATGTTATCAAATTGAAATTTTTAGGCCAGTCATATTAGACATCAAACCTTCCAATTAATCTTTCCAGGTTGCAACCACCATGAATCGCTTTGATTTGAGGTGCTATAAGTGGGATTTATTTTGCTTTGCAAAATTAACGCGCAATAAAAAGTTATTATCAATATTATCAACAAAAAACACAATTTTTTTAATTTTTTCTCAAATATCTCGAAAACTAAGCAAGATAGGGTAACTAACTATACGTACCTTTTTTGTAGAGCGTAAAATTATCTACAATAATGATCTGAACAACATTTATCGTCAAGTCAGTCGTTTAGCTTGCACGCGCCGTCAAAGTCCGAGACTCGGATCCCGAAACCTCTCGATTTCATCGTTTTTTTGATGTTGCGCCGGTGATTTTTTTCCGTCATTTAAAATGGAATTAAAAATCCCCAAAAAATCACACATCATCTGAGAACAAAGAATACTTTTCATGATGCAACCAATTTTTTAGACTCTTTTTCTTTAGTTTGTAGCTATGTAAGCAAAAAATTTTGATTTTTTTTTAATAGTCTTAGTTTTTCGCTATTTTCAGGTCTTAGAATTTATTTGAGACAAATTTTATCGTATGCATCTTGTTGTGAACGAAATTTGCAACAAAAAAGGACTCTTGTTTTTTTTTCGTACGACGAACGCTGATTTTTTTATTGACGCGCAAAGTTATCCAATATTGCGCACAGGTCGGATAACGCTTGTTTTACACTAAAATAATTATTTTTTATTAAAATTTACGTGATTTTTCGCATTATTATTGAACCATATTGCAAAGCCGTTTTTTGATAGAAATCTATTCAAATACAAAATGTTTTTTACCAGGGATGTTCCGATTCGGATTGATACTTCGAAATATCGATACAGCGGTCATTTAATATTCGATATTTTGAATCGATACACTTTGAGTTTAAATATCTTGGCATATCGGTTAAAAACCTAGATATCAATTAATTCGATACAAACAACAATTTTTGGCTGTGTTCCGTTATTGGATGGTATTCACAAATATAGTCTTATTTCAAGATGGTCTTAAATTCCGTCTTCAGGGGATTGATAATGTACCTTGAAAGAACGTTATTACAAGAGTGAACAGATTTACTATAGATTTAGATAAATAAAATTGTAGATACTCTAGAATTTCCTCACTTTTGTAATTTTTACCTCAAGATACATAATCGACCCTCAAACATTAATATGACCTTTTTTTTTATTAAGAATCTACAGGAGTGTAATTCAGATTATACATGGAATTTAGAATTCAAAGTAGGGGAGACCGGGACGAAGTCGTCACTATTTTTTCGGTGCCGATTTTTAACAACAAAACAAATAATTTTAGTAAAATGTGGTATACTGTTGTAAAGAGTAAACCCTTGGCTACAAAATTTATAAGGACATTTTTGGTCTACGTCGCTTTGTTCAACTGGTACCTGTTAGAGCTAGCGCTAGAGCATAATGTACCGATTCGAATATCGAGCGGTGGTATACTGACTGCAGGCGACGCCACCATCTACCGAGGCGAGCGCGGACCGGCAGCACAGTCCGAAAGCGCGAACACACACACTCACGCCTCACGCCCCGAGAGCGCGAGAGAACGGTGACGAACAGCGAGCGTAACGGTTGCGCATCGACAAGCGCGGACAGTGTACAGGTTACATATCTCAGTAAAGGCGAAGATCAAGCCAGCAACAAGTTTTCTTTGCCCCTACGTAAAACCTCCACGCGATACGTGTCGGGTGGAACAGTACCTTTAGAGTGAAAACGACAAAGGTGGAAAAATTGAAATGTCAAAATTGCCGGGGCGGAGTCGTCACTCCATTCTCTGACTGGATTTTAAATAAAAATTCGTAATTCCGATCATGAAAAATGATAGGATACATTTTATTAATTATTTTTTAATAGAAAAATGGAAACATTAATTAAAAACACGATGGCGGAAAATAATTACAAGAAAAGCACATACTTATGGTCCTACGCTCGCACGAAACGCATTGTTTCTCGTCAGCTCTATTCTGTCATCTCTGAGCACACGCAATACATATTATCCAAGTTCTCGCCGGAATCCGACCACTGCTGCTTCTTTGATTTCGATTTTCGCTCGAAGCCTCCCTGATATGGCTTGGTGACGACTTCGCCCCGGACACATATTTTAAGTTTAATCACTCATGAAATATTAGAAATCAACGAAAATAAAAATTTTTCACTGGATTCGTGTTCAGCATGCATTACTCTTCAGAATCACTTATCTCGAGATTCAGAGAGACAATAATATTTAAAATATTTAAAATTTTTGACGCGCAAAAAATTTTACTTTTGACCTCCGAAAACACGTTTGCCTTAATGAAAATCACAACATGCCAACATGGCATATAATCTCACTAAACTCCGTTGGTCACATGGGACACACCATAAGTAGTGTTTACAATATTAATGGCGAATTCACACAACATACAGATTTCGAGATAATTGTAGTGACGACTTCGCCCCGGTGTCCCCTAATATCTAAAAGACATGTCAAGAAGTGAGATAACGACATTCTCTAATATTGATATATTTTCAATTAATATATCGGTGTATTGGTACTATGTATTTCGATTCGTATCAATGGTATCAATACAAAATATCGATATACATATACTCTTCCGCACATCCCTATTTTTTACCGTATAGTGGATATTTCGAGAACGACTAGATATTATTAATCAGCTTGTGTATCTAGACTTCTCACTTAAATGTAATCTAAGAACTAAAAAATAGTTATTTTAAGTACCTATTTATATATTCCACAGACGATAAATTTCTGTGTGACGACAAATTTTACGATGACTATTAGTCCAGTTATTTACTCGAGTATCTATAATATCTAAAAAATTTTAATCGGTTTAATCGCCCTTTTTTTAGAATATCTTCATATTGTTCTCGAGATGAACTGTCTTATTCTTGAATTAGGGCCCAAACAGACGAGTGACTTTGTGACGCGTCAGAGAAGCGCACAGATACAGATACAGGGTCAGTTTGTGGCGCCACAAAGTAACCCGTTTAGCCCGTCTGTTTAGCCCTTAAAGATCATTTACTTCTTCGTAAGGCTCTAAGCCTCAAATTAGTATCTCACGTAAAGCGTCTTTGCGTGCGTAAGTGGAGGGGGAAAAACACCGGCGTGCATGAGCTCGAAATTGCATTACTGCTATTAGATCGTCTTGAAGAGCCCTGCAAGGTGCAGTGTGTAGTGTCTCGCATTTAAAAGATTGAAAGATTCTTCATCAAGCAAAGAGGACTATTAGCCATGTCAGCAATAAAGGACTGTTTTTCAACAAAAAACGGAACTCTTTTGGAGAGGCCGCGTGTGATCGAAATCGTAAATCGGCATCAGCCGGTCTGCGTGATGCCCGAGAAAGACATTCTACCGTGTTCTTCTCAGGGAAAAACCCAGGTTGAATACAAGCATTCGATGGCAAAGAGGCCCGACGAGGACGAGCCCGACCAAACGAAACCAATTAAAACGGAGACAAGTGATGCCGTCTCCTGGGCGGAGAACGAAATCGTTAACGACAGAGAGACATTGTATAACTATATTCGATTCTCGCTCGAATTCTCGAAGTTGGTAAACGACGACGACAAAGAATTGGCGGACCCCGCTAGGACTTCGAAGTTGCTCTCGAAAACGCCGGAAATGGATGTCGAATCCCAACCCAACGACGGAGCCATCTGATCAACTCAGCAACGTACCGGGACCAGACCATCGCGAATATACGTCACGAAGGTAGTCGACTTGTCAATGACCGCAACTTTAGTAGCACGTGGATGTTTGCTTGACATGGACTTTCCTTTGTGCGCGGACCATCAAGCGAGTCTTCCACCGAAAATCGTTAAGGTGGAAGAAGACAAGTTAACTCATGACAAATCGCACGAAGATCAAAATTGATAATCGGTGGAACGCGTGAACAGATCGTGGAAGATCCTCCCGAATTGGAAACAATTTTTCTCAACGAAAAAAGTAATTCATCGAAAGTAAAAAAGAAATTCTCTCAGTGGACCATCGGCTGCGTTCCGACATCCGACTTCAACATACGACTGATTGTAGAACCGGCCTAATGTCACTGAACCAATCAAGGATCACGAATCCGAGATTAATATCACTGAACTAATTGAAGATCACAAACCCTCCGTATCTTTCGATTTGACGTCCAGTTTAAAAATGTTAAATAAGTTGCGTAATTCTTCAGACGCGAATGCACTTTTCAACACGTTAATAGATAAAAGTAATATAGAAAAATCCCTTTTTACTATATACTTTAAGCCCTTGGTAGAATTCTTGTTGCCAGGGAAGATTGATCTGTCTGACGAATTTTGGAAGAGAGAAGATATAGTGTATCCGAAAGATATAGAAGACCCCTGCGATGAAGCGAGAAAAACGAAAGTCTACGAATTTTAGGTTGGCATTTTAGAAAATGACTATTCAGAAATGATTGATGAGGTAGAAGCTTGCTTGCAAGACCTGGAGTTTCGTATTAAACAATCAACGATGGACATCAAACAAAAGTCACATACATAATCGACCGAATCCAATGTCAAAATTTCACGTACGATCGATGTTCTTGATAAATTTTTAAAGCTTGTGCTTAAACTAGCTCCTGTGCTAAGCTACATTTTTTCATTTTTCCATTTATTTACAAATTAGTTTCTTTAAAAAATGCAAAAAAGTCGCCAAGTGCGCGCGCCAGTACAAAAAACAAAAAACTATGCTACAAAATTGTTGTAATATATCCAATCAAAAATATATAAAATAATTGTGCATTGCAACATGAATGGTGTAGATTTCCGTAAGAAGAATGTAGGTGAATAATAAGTGTTGTTCGACATTTCATAATTTTAAAAATATCCCCCCCGCACACGTTCTCTCACTTTCGCTTCTTTGTTCACACTGAGAAAAAAAAATCGTAGATTCAAAGAAATATTATTTGATTCAACTAAATGCAGCGGTCACGGGCTGTCAAGCTAACATTTGTTAATTCAACAAATATTATATAAAATAAAATAAAATATTTCTTGATATTACTCACGTATATTTGATTTAAATATATTAATATTTACATTAAACAAATCACACCAACTAAACGAGTTTAGTCAAATTAACAACATTTTTTTCTCAGTGCACGCTTCCTCGCTCTCGCTCCTTCACTCTGGCTCGAATATCTTTTCTTTTTCTATGAAACGCTACATAGTCTAAGTTATCTAGGGACATTCCGTTTCACCGAATGTTAAACAAGGATAAATGATGCATTATGCGCATCATGCGTGAAACACGGAATGCACCCCTAGTGATGAAAAGAAATGTGAACTATTGCTTTATTTCCTTATTTTCCTAACCTGATTTATCGGCTTGATATCCCTGTTGAATCGATAGTCCGATAATATAATCTAAGCGCCTCCTAACTCAACGGTTCGTGTAGTGTAAAGATACAGGTCAGAGGTTTCGTCGTTCGTGCGCGCTAGCACAGGCACTTGACGCGAGACACTAGCGTGTCTCTTGATTCTAAACGAAATTGAAGACGCCCTTTTGATTATTTTATATAATTAATACAATATCTCTTGCAAGTAAAATTGTATAATTATCTTAATGAAATAAAAATTATTAAAAATTTTTGATACGTTCAAGAAATCATGCGTTTCCACTATTTCACGAAGTGATTTAGTTGTAGTTAAAGAAATGATAACATATGTTAGATAAAAGGCCAACTTGAGTTTTAATTGGAATCCCAGTTTTAATTGGAGCCGCTTTTTGCAATTTGCCAATTAACTCTGTTTACATTATCTTTGTCAGATGAGAAGTTTAAACTTCAAAACATATTAATCGTAATACATGGATAACTAGCTGGTTACCCGGGGCTTCGCCCGGGCGTCTTTTTTTTTAACAACTTTATTTGTGTTATTACATTTGTGTTCTAGTTAATCTTATCCAATATATGATTCATAAACACATATTTTCAATAACTTTCCACATCACCTATGAGGTACTGTATATTATTAACACGTTTTTTTTAGTGGTATCCTCAGTATTTTAAATTCTTTAAAAGAGTCGTTCTTAGTAACTTTTCCTGTTCAGATTTTCCTAATCAACCAAATCTTAAAGAATTATATATGAAATAGAGGTAGAAAAGACTGAAGAATATAATAGAATTATAAATAGTCCGATATCTCAAAATTGGCGAAAGTTAGAGCAACCACGGACATTTATCAAAAAATTCAAAAATTTATAAAGAAAGAACTCTTTTACCGATTCTCGCCAAATTCAATAACAACCTTCCTTAAATGATACTCTATTCATCAAATAACTTATACATTTTTTAGGCAGAAATCGGTACCCCCTTCAACGATCCTCGCCAAATTCAAAACAACCATCCCTTAATGATACTCTACATAAGATGACATGTATAACTTATACACTTTTTAGGCAAAAATCGGCAACCCCTTCACCGATCCTCGCCAAATTCAAAACAACCTTTTTTTTAATGATACTATATATAAGATGACATGTATAACTTATACACTTTTTAGGCAAAAATCGGCAACCCTTTCACCGATTCTCGCCAAATTCAATACCAACCTACATTTAATGATACTCCATCCATAAAAAAAAAATTTAGCTCGATGTCTCAAAATTTGCGGAAATTAGAACAATCACGTAGATTTTTTTAGACAGTAATCGGTAACCCCTTTATTATTAGCAATTTTTTGAATTCTATTATATTCCTCAGTTTTTTTACCCTTATTTTATATATATAATACTTTAAGATTTGGTTGATTAGTTTTTAAGTTAATAACGTTCAAACATACACCACCCGTAAGAATTTTATATATTAGTATAGATATAATACTTAAATCCTTCGTCAGAAGTTCAGAAGTCGAGTGATTCAGTCGGCTATCAATATCTTCCATGAAGTCATTTATTAGCAAAACGTATATTTAAAGAAATCGTAATATATAATATAACACTTGAGTCGATCCTTCGCCAGAAGTTCAGAAGTCGCGTGATTGAGTCGGCTATCAATATCTTCCATGAAACCATTTATTAGCAAAGCGTACATTTAACGAAATCTGACATTTATTGAGTTATATGCAACATATATGATAAAACAGCGCGCAAAATTATCGTAATATATATAGTATATAGGTAATTTAACTTGTTACAATGTATCTTTTATAATTTAATTTAATACACTGATTGCGACGTATCGGTTTTTGCAACACAATGTACGAAGATATCTGACGTAAATGTGAATATAAATTTAAAATTTAATTTTTTGTTAACGCAAAATCCCACATTTTTATAGCCTCTCAATATCACTGTGATTATAACCTCTAATTATCACGTAATAAATTAGTTACAGTAATTGGTAACCAGTCCGAAATGAACAGTAATACTGTTTTGTTACATTAGTCAAAATTCCTGCCACGTTCGGTGCTTTATGTAACGGCGATTTTCTTAGCACGTGTGTCGTTTATAACGGCGATGCTTTCGTGCTCTCGAATCAGGGATGCACCGTAGGATATCTCACGTTTCCTTTATTGCGCATCGTCGGTCATTCTCGCCTTCATCGACTCTCCTGTGAACGTAAAAATGGCCTTACATTTTTCAGGACTATCCGATGTGTGTTCTTTCTTGGTCGTGGTGCGCACCACAGATCACCGCGAATTCCGTGGTCAATCTGCTTCCCTCGACATTGTTTCTCATAAAGTTTCCAATATCTCATATCGTATTCCGATATTACTTTTAAATACGTTACGCACTCATTCTTTTATTACTGTTATTTTCGGTTACGTTATGAAATGGAAAGATAGTTTAGGATTAGAACACAACGATTGTACGTACGATTCTTGCTACAAAATATTCGGGGCATACATTTTTATAGTGAAAAAAAAAATATTATATATATTCAATATTTAAAAAAATAATTAATTATATATATATTCTTTTTTTTTTAATACGGCATCAATTCGTAAGGTATGAAAAAACAACAATGGTATTAAGATAGTTAGCTCTATATTTCCCAATTTTTTGTATGATGATGACGTAGGATAACTTTACATTAGGATTATTTTATTACAGTCACACAATTTGATGTGTAATATTGCTATCAAAAGTATTGTTATGTTAAACGACGGCAGAGGCAACGATCACATTATTGTATCACTTTCATTATTTACTACAGTCTATTGCTAAACAATTGCTCACTGCTTAATGCTAAAGAATTTTTCATTTTTACCTATATCTCACTTTGCAGTCTTCTATTGAGTTGTATACGTGCAAGTCTGTCACATATTTTTACAAACGTCAATCTTTGCGAAATATATGCTTTTTTATGTATGCGCTTTTCTTTTATATATATGCGCGCTTTTTCTTATATATCTAATTCTTGTACTAAATTTTGTATTGTTTACGTTATTTTCTTTTTATTCCTTTTGACTCACTCACATCAATAGATTTGTCAATGAAGTTCTTGTTAATAAAAGTAAAAAATTATGAAATTCAATAAGTATATCTTTTATAATATCGTCAAGCTTTAGACACGACTGTTGTAATAGCCGTTTAAATGCGTCAATTAATTCACACAACAGTGTGCGTTACAAATTATGCTGATTTCGTTCGAGTTCCTTTGAAGGCAACATCGTAGGAAATTCGTATGTTCCTTTCGGAAAGCCGTTTATCATGAAGGGATAAAGCCGTCGGATCTCGCTCTTCTTGTCGGTGAGATCTTCGTCGGTGCACCAAGGTAGAACAAATGGCAATCTGCAAAATGGAACAAACATCTTTTTACCAATGCAATATAGTCTTTTTTTTCGCCTTCTCGTAAACGCGTAAGTTGATTACATCACTGCATTAATTTTTTGCGTTATTATTAAGATACACGAAACGTAATTATTTATAAAAATGGCTATTCTTATAAAAACTCATTCGCTGCATTTTTACCTCGGCGGTGCGCAAGTTTGTATCTCATATATTATAGTTTTTACGAATGGTTGACTTTGAAACTTTTTCGTTCCTGGGACACGCATCGATGGGCGTGACGTGAAATACATTTTATTATTCTCCAATAACTTGCGCTTTTTATTTACTGACAGTTTGTGCTTTGGATTCCAGAGATTTTCTGTGGATTTAGAACTGAAATCAAAATTTTCTGGATTTAAATACATCATATTTCCAAAAAGTGTATAATTCCTTCTAACGACAAAGTTTTTTTGCAATAAAGTTTCTTTTAATGAGAAATAAATTAGAGACCATTATTTGTCATTAATTTTTTACTTTAATAATTACTTTAATAATTTAGAAAATAATGAGCATAGAGCCGCAAAATGGTGTTAGCGTTGATAATTTTGTATTTGTGTTAAAATGAACTACAAACGTTTCGGTCTGTTACAAGACCACATCCTCAGAATACAAAAAATAGTCAAACGTATAAATAGTAAAAATAATTAAGACCACCCAAGTAACACATCACAGTCGAAATGACATCATTTTAACGTCATATTGACCTAATATTACGTCATTTTTTGGCCAATATGATGTCAAAATGATGTCATTTTGACTGCGACGTGTTACTTAGGGGCCTATTCCGTAAACGGTTAACGACATCATTACGTGCTTTGCACAGATATAATATACCACAAAAATGCTGCGCAAAGCACGTAACGATATCGTTAACGTTTACAGAATAGGGGCCTATGACAGATGACTCTCAGATTTTCCTTTTGTATAACACACCAAAGAGATACCTGTTTCTCTCTGGTAACACAAAGGCTTATCCTACAACATGACTCACAGTAAAATAAGCACAGGTCATTATTGTCAACTTTACAACACAGCGGTTTTACCAATTTGTGTGATTTCGAATTATTTACCTGTAACCGTAATATGTCTTAATTATTTTAACCGTTTGACTATTTTTTATACTGAGGATGGTCTTGTAACAGATCAAAATATTTGTAATTTATTTTAACACAAATACAAAATTATCAACGCTAACACCGTGTTGCGGCTCTATGCTTATTATTTTCTTAATTGATTCATTAATCGTCTGCCTTTAATACTTATACTTTAATAATCTTTTGATATACAATATTAAACAATTTTAATGTTTTTGCTTAAAACACAAACATAAGATTTCATACTCTTTCTTCAAATGATGGTAATACTTCTTTTGATAAAAGTTCTACAGCAAGAACGAAAGAAAAGTAATTCATCGATGCACTTATAAAATTGAAAAGTATGAACGGTAATATCATGAGAATTCTCTATTATATTCTGTGACTTACCCAAATCTACATAAATCTAAATTCGATGGTATATAAACACACGAATACGATGTAACTGATGCGGTTGCGTCGTTTATGAGATTCATTATATTTTTTTTCGCAGGCTCTACGTCTGAGCCGGTAGTCGGATACGCGTTTCCCACGGCGATGAATGATTTCAACGTAAAGAGAAATAAAAACGATTCCAATGAAGCGCCCCACATGATTGTCGGAAGTCCTTTAGGCACGCAAATGCACGTTGTAATAAAACTGAAAAATTACATACACAAATATTCTACCATAATTTATCATAAATAATTAAAAAATTTTCTTAATTTAAATTGAATGCAAGAATTTGAGATATCGGTAGATTAAATCTTTCGATTTATCCTAATAAGTGATCCGCAATATTTCCAGTTAATTTGCATAATTGTTACACAGTTTGCAATCTCAGTTCATTATATAGAGGCGAGCGATTTCTCGAAGAGAAACATAAAATCTATCTCTCGAATATTCGCCGGCGGGCGAATATTGTGTGTTACGTAACTCATCAGGTATAAATACCTGACGCATTATAATGGATTATTAATTTCAGCAACTAAACGTTGCAGACGCGCGGGCTTGTTCGGATAATATAATAACGAAGCTAAGGGGTAGAATAGAAATAGAACTCTTAACAACGATAACTGCGCGCGTTATCACGCTCAAAGTAGTACGCGCAGAATTGAAAACGAAGGAAGTACCCGGAAAACAAAGTGATCTTTTGTCCATCGATCACGAAAACGACTCGACAGTTTTACGAGAGGGAAGGGAGTTCCCTTTGCCATTTTCATTATATCCTGTCTATTTTATAAGCGCACGCCGCCCTTTCATTACGCATCCTGTCGTTTTTACTGTAATGCAGAATTATTATTGCAAACTATACGTTGGAAGATAATGCCTCGCGCGCGATGGTATTAAATGAAGATCGCAATTATGTAGACCGGAAAATTGCTCCGGTCCTCTTCAGGTGCATTAAAGGAGCGCATTAGAATGCCTTAGTTTCGTAATTGTATTAAACTTATCTTTAAGCAAACGGTGCGATTCACTCTTGCAAATTGTTAGACGATTTTAATGAAAGATTCTTATATTTTACATTTACAGTATTATTTGTATTCTAGGATCGAGTTGATTGTGAATTAAAGGACCCCGCACAAAATCAGGGGAAAATGGATCCTAGTCAAATTGGCTGAAAATTTAGTATGATGTATAGTTCGTGACGTCCTGATGAAAAGTGTCCATGGGCACGAAGTGCCCATAACTAAATATTGAAGAAAAAATCATAGTTATAATATAGTTACAATAATATAGTTATAATAATATAGTTATAATAATATACTTGCCCGGGAAAAAAAAACCCTTATAATGTCTTATATGTTCATATAAGAAGCGGTCTTATATGCTCATATATGAATTTTGGCCGCATAAGCTCTTATATGGTCATACTAGCTGGTTACCCGGGCTTCGTTCCGGAGGACATATGTAATAAGACACGCAAATAGTCTCTCTCTCTCTCTCTCTCTCTCTCTCTCTCTCTCTCTCTCTCTCTCTCTCTCTCTCTCTCTCTCTCTCTCTCTCCTCTCTCTCTCTCTCTCCCTCCCTCTCCTCTCTCTCTCTCTCTCTCTCTCTCTCTCTCTCTCTCTCCTCTCTCTCTCCTCTCTCTCCTCTCTCTCTCTCTCTCTCTCTCTCTCTCTCTCTCTCTCTCTCTCTCTCTCTCTCTCCCTCCCCTCCCTCCTCCCTCCCTCTCCCTCTCCCTCTCTTTCTCCCTCTTCTCTCCTCTCTTTCCTCCTCTCTCTCCCTCTCTCTCTCCCTCCCTCCTCCCTCTCCTCCCTCCTCCTCCCTCCTCCTCCTCCTTCCTCTCTCCCCTTCCCTCTCCCTCTCTCCTCTCTCCCTCTCCCTCTCCCTCTCCCTCTCCCTCTCCTCTCCCTCTCCCTCTCCCTCTCTCTCTCTCTCTCTCTCTCTCTCTCTCTCTCTCTCTCTCCTCTCTCTCTCTCTCTCTCTCTCTCTCTCTCTCTCTCTCTCTCTCTCTCTCTCTCTCTCTCTCTCTCTCTCTCCCTCTCTCTCCTCTCTCCTCCCTCTCCTCTCTCTCTCTTTCTCTCCTCCCTCCCTCTCCTCTCTCTCTCTCTCTCTCTCTCTCTCTCTCTCTCTCTCTCTCTCTCTCTCTCTCTCTCTCTCTCTCTCTCTCTCTCTCTAAAATGCTATAAATTGAAAAATATTACTTTTTTATCTACTGAAGTTCGGGAAATAATTGACCGAATCTCAAAGAATTATAGATCAAACAGGGGTAGAATTTTCCGGGGAGTGCTATAAAGTGTATAATTTTTCGTTACCGATCTTTTTGGAAGCCGGTACCGAAATTTTTTCAATTTTTCGGGAATTAATTGACCGAATTTTAAAGAATTTTATATAAGGACATATAAAAAATATCTCTTATAGTGTGTTATATGCTCATATAAGAAGCTATCTTATCATATATGAATTTTGGCCTGATAAGAGTTTATATGGTCATATATGATTATATAAGATTATATATAAGGACATATATATTTAAATAAGTTTTATAAAATTGTTATATATTTTCAAATGTTATTTTTTAAGCATGCCACTTTATTATAAGAGTGGACTTCACGATATAACTGATACAAAAATTGTGTCGCTCCGAGACAGCGTCGCGCGAGAATAGCGCGAGACAGTGTCGTGTCTTTTTAATGCCGTTCTTATAACACTGTTTGTCAAATTTTAAATACGAGAAACAGATCCCATCGAATGCCATCTATCGGATACTTTGAGATGCAATATTCTGATCTGATCATATATAATCTTATATGACTATATCATTTCATATACGATTATATTATTTTCAGTTTAAATTATAAGGTATGTTTGCAAAATAATACGATTAATATATTTGTTTATAAGAACCATAATATATATTATATAACAGTTTTTTTCACGAATTATTACTGGTAATTTCACTGTTTACGAAAATATTTAATAAAAATTAATATGTCAATTTAAAAAATTAAGTATCTTATGCAAAATTAGAAAAAAAAGAAAACTTAAAATAACATATAAGCAATAAGAAGTGCCGTTTTCGGTCGAAGCGGATCTTGATGCTTAATAATATTTCACAATATCAATTATTATTAAATACATTTTTTAGTTTTTAAATTGGCACTGCGTGCCAATATGGACTTTGTCGGACTTAAAACGCAATTGTGTAAACTGAAACTAGAAATAATATATTTCATATTAATTTGATACAGTTTCAAGTAAAATACTATACTAGAAGAATATTTATAACAGTTATACAAATTTATATGGATAGATCCATTATAGAGTATATATTCATATATGATTATCTTTAACCTTATAAATATACTTTTACATGATCACACATGATAATATACTAGTATATAAAACCATATATGACTATATAAAGTTATACTTAAAGAGATTTAGCAATATAATATTGTCCAAGATTATATTTCCATTTCTTATATGACCATATATAATTATATATTTACTAATATGAACAAATAAGAGGTATTTTTTCCCGAGTATATAATCATATATGCTTATATATGGCCATATATAATTATATACTCTCATATATAGCCATATAATATTGTTTAAGATTATATTTTCCATTTCTTATATGATCATATATAATCATATATCTACTAATATAAACTAATATAAACTAATATGAATAAATAAGAGGTTTTTTTTCCCGGGTGGAATAAAGAAAAAGTTAAAAATGGCTATCAGTTTTCTATCACAAACGTATAAACATACAAAATAATGCGAACTTTAGCTACCCTTTCGAAAATCTTCGAGAGTACGAATATTAGATTATGACTTAATCGAGTATGTGAATTCTCGACTCTTTGGGAATTGTACAAATCTAAGACTTAAGCGTTTTCAGTTAACGTTTAAAAATAAGTGAATTATCAACTTCGGACAAAGTAACTGCCTTAATATTACGGACATTAATTAACTTTTTTTAATCGAAATAGTTATGGTTTGAATAAAAGCAATATCTGACATTCATCGAAACTACATGTGTATATCTACGTCCATGTACACAGAAGAACATATCGAATTGCATATCCACAAACATACACGGTTAACACGTTCGCTGCCGCGCAGAAATCGCGATACCTTCGCCAGGAGTCAACTTTGTTTTTCGTTATGTTTTGAACATGCACACACGCACGCACACACACAGGCACACACCAGCATGACCGTACACATTAAGGACTCCCTGCTGAAAAAGCTCGATTAAAACCATTAAAAAATCAGCCCTATTAAGTCTAATAAGATTGAATTGTGTTTTTGAACCTGCATTTTCCATTAGAACATAATTACTCTCAAATCGGTTGTACTTTGTTAAACTGGAACTTATGCCGATAGATATAAATAAGTTTCTATGGTTTTTTAATCAGATTCGATAGAAATATTCACATTCCGTCCTATATGTTTTAATATGTCTATATTGGTTCTGATTACGCTCAATCGTAAAATAGCAATCAAAATCTTAACAGTTTTTATTGTTTTTATTAGCGTTTTTGAACCATGTTGAACCGGAATTTAAAATGTCTAATTGGAAATTATCACCGTGGAACGAATATAATTCTAACCGTTTGCATCGGGTTTAATGCGAATTTCTCTATTCAATCCTATCGCTTTCATTGAAGTCAATTGGTTCTAGCTGAGTTTAATCATAAAATGCCATTAAAAAGCATCTGGTTTTTAATCATTTTTATAGCGTTTTCGAACTATATTAAATCAGTTTTTATTATATTTGACTGGAAATTATCCCAGTCACCTATCCGAGTAGTAACTGCGCTCAACGTTGCTTGACATCGACGATCGAATGGACTAGTGGGGACCCTCTGACTCTAACACTTCCTTCTTGCTTATACTCGTATATATAACATATCTTTATAGTAATAAAATCCAAAATTAAGCGACCCAACTGGCCAGTTTACATTTATTCTGACTCACAACGTTTCGACCATAATTTGGTCCTTCTCAAGTGAGATATTATAATTATAATTAAATACGCAACAATTATACATCATGCGTCGCCAGACGTTTTTTTATCTACGTACTGGCGAATTTATTTATTTATTCCATTAACATCTTTATAGTGTTCAAAAATCTTGTAATGATATATTAACTTGTAAATATTAAAAACAATGTAACAAACATTTTGATATATGCACACTGTTGGAAAATTTTTGTAGTTTTGTTAAAAAAGATCCTTGTTGAAATTTTTGTGTAAAATAATTAACACATACATGTGTAGATTTAACATATGCTTGCTATGTTAATTGAACTTAACAAATTTAAAATGTAAAATTATTAAAAATAATTTAAAAAATATGTTAAAGTAACACAATTTGAACGTATTTATTAAATGTGTTAAAATTTACAGAAAAAGAGCGTTAATTTTATCTTACAATCTTAACTTCAACATAAAAGTTATGTTAATTGTACACATAATTAACCTCAAATTACAATCAGAATTACATTTCTTTTCGGTTAAAATATTTTAACATAGTATCAGTGTTACCATTTAACACATCCATGTTAAATTAACACAAAAATTTGAGTGGACCGTTTGCGACATGTGATTTATGTTATATTTAACACAAATTTTCCAACAGTGTATAATGAATATTAATGTGAGTTTAGCATTCTTGGCTATCTGGGTAGGTGTGCAATGGGATTTACTGGGAATTCGCAATAACATAGTCTATAGATTCCTGGATGTTTTAACAGTATCATTGTTTAGGGAGTTTTACAGGGATTTCCCAATAGACTGTTCTATACATTTCTATAGTTTTTAAAAGAAACTGATGTCTTGTGGTTTTTAATGGGAATTTCTAATAAACTATTCTATATGTTTCTTTAGGTTTTAATGGAAATTTGTATGCATTGGTGTTAAATGGGAATTCCGAATAAATGTTCTATATATTTCGAATAGTGTTAACAGGAACATACATTTATCTATTAGTATTTATTAGACATTTAAAGTAGGGTGTTCTATAGATTTCTATAGGTATTAATAGGTAATACTTCTATAAGTACAAATAGGTGTCCATTGAGATTTACTAGGAATTCGCAATAACGCAAGTCTATAGATTCCTGAATGTTTTAACGAGAATAGTTTTTAAGGAGTTTTACAGGGATTTCTTAATAGACTGTTCTATACATTTCTATAGGTTTTAAAAAGAACTGGTGTCTTGTGGTTTTCAATGTGAATTACTAATAAACTATTCTATATGTTTCTTAAGGTTTTAATGGAAATTTGTCTCTATTGGGATTAAATATAGGTATTTCCAATGAATGTTCTATATATTTTGAATAGTATTAACAGCAACATATGTGTATTAGTATTTATCAGGAATTTAGAATAGGGTGTGTTCTATTAGATTTCTATAGGTATTAATATGTACCTACTGTAGAAATCTATATAGAACATTGAAAACAAGAATTAATGAGTACAAAAACAATTATAAATTGGATCCATCAAAACATTCAGTTATCACAGAGCATATGCTAAATTTGAATCACACCTTTAATGGGAATAACCCGGAGATTTTGGATTTTGAAAGTATTATAATTACCATAAACGACTTATCTCAGAGATGATACACATCAAAGAACAGAAAAATGGTATTAATTCTAATAATGATACTAAATTATTGGATGGGTCTTATTTCAATATTCTCAACAAACTCAGTAATAATTCCTAGGGAGTTATTTAAATTTTTATATACGACCTTTATTGTCAACCAACACTTTTAATAAACAGTAAGGCTCAGTCACGCACAAGATTTGTACCACTGTACGGTCCCTTCGCAACAATTCAAAGCTTAATCTCTTCTTATATGCTCAATATGTATATTCGTATCAAATTCATTTACATTTCCTTGTTCTTACAAGTCTCTTCAATTTACAGTACATACACTTTTAATTTTGTTCATTTGACTCTTGCTTGTGACGAGCTTACATCGTTGATTGACTCGATTTATTCTCACTTCCGACTAAAGAATCAATCATGGATTTTATTATTCGACTACATTTTCCAATTAAGGACCTCACAAATGTACAGCGATTCCGATTTTTTCTGTTCAGTATTTATTTGATGTTCCTATTATTATTACTTGGATGTGGAAACTTGTAACTCGTGACGAATTTAATATTGAATTGCGACATTTTATATTTTATTAATTTTAGCTGAAGAAGGCACTGTGTTGCCGAAACGTTCCTAATTAATTAAGTGTTTGTAATAATAAATCTTTATTGAATTTAACAACTTTCATGCTCGTTATTGGCCGTTAACCTTTCATATTATTGTTGATATATACGAACTTGATATAATTAATCTTATTGATATTAATATGGTATTAATTAGATTTAATCGAACTTTTTCAGCAGGGCTACCATGAGCCGATGAACCCATTTTTCCGATGTTTGACGTTCTGTAACTCGGAAACTGTTCATTTTTGGACTTCGTGCCCATGGACACTTTTCATCAGGACGTCACGAATTACATCATACTAAATTTTCAGTTTGACCGGGATCCATTTTCCCGTGGTTTTGTGAGAGGTCCTTTGGAAAAGATTACCAATTAAAATATCGCTAATATCTTTGCATAATATTAATCCTACACTAACATTGATATAGAAATAAGTTTTATCTTAGAAAGAGTATTTCGTTTCGGTGCTTTTCAGATACAATGAAAAATAATTGTGTTATTCAGAAATCATTAAAATCTGCCGATTATTTAATTTATAGTCTATTTTACATTCGTTGATTTCTTAACACTAGAACTACCGGAGATTAATCTATATTTATTTTTACCGAAGAAATCTTTAGAGAAAAGAAAAGAGGAAAAGAGAAACTAATTAATAAAATTACCCAGTAAGCAAAATGAAACAATCTGTCAGCAGATTGGTAACAAATTTGATCACACATAGCAGCAGATGACATCAGCTGCGTCCGCATTCAGTTTATGTTCTGCCAGCAGAATCTGCTAACATAATCAGACAGCAGATTGGCAGTAGAAACCGTGCAGAGCCTGAACAGTTCCAGCAGGGTCTGCTCGATTTCTGCCGTCAATCTGCTGCCTGATTATATTAGCACATCTGTTATACTTTTGTTGGCGTTATGTCGGACATCATGTGATATATCAGAATCGGCATCAAGGTAGTCTTTCTGCCGGTAAAATTTATAGGAGATACTCGGCAAAATCTGCTTTCGACAGACTTGGCCGTCTGGGTAATCATCTGTAATTTCAATAAAAGTCAGGGAAAATTCCAGAAATCAAGGTGTTTTAAAAGAATGAGTAATAATTTATTAAGAAATGTCAAACGGGTTATTTTAGCCCTCTCAGTAGTTCTAGTGTGTTAAATTTATTGTCAAAATGCTTCTTCCTAATGATACGTATACCTACGATGCCAATGAACGTAATGGGTATCAATCAATCAATCAATCATCTTTATTTCACTCCCCTTCCGGGGTTGGAAAGGCGTTTTTTACAGGAAAAACGTTCCCAAAAACCTTTACAATTATACATTCAGTCATTAATCACATACATTTCATATGGCGTTTTCCAGGGACGTACCCAACCCTTTACATATATACTCGCGACCCAATTATACATTCATTATACCCATGACCCAAGCGACCTAACATCATATTTCCACATCTCTCTGCCTCCTTCCTTCCTGGCGGGCCTCTTCGCTTTTGTCCGGCTCTCCCCCACCTTGCGTTCGGCGCCTTCCTTCCTTCTTTCACTGTCCTTACTTACTTTTTTTTCCTATCATCCTCCTCCTCGTCCGACTCCATCAACAGACTCTCCTCCATCTTTTTCGTAATCTCGTCCTCCTCAGTCCTCTTCCATCTCCCGCCTTCCTCCTCTCTCCTTTCTTTTCTCCTTTCTTTCTCTTCTCTTTCTCTTACCCTCGTCTCCGCAGATTTATCCTCGTCCATTTTCACCCTCAATCTACTCCCTTCCTTTCTCCTTGCCTCCAAAACCTTCCACTTATCCTCCTTGCTCCCCATCCTTACTAACATCCATTCTCCTCTCTGTCCTATCACACTTACCTCTTTTACCTCCACTTTCACCTTTAATCCATCCGTAAACAGTTCCTTCACCTTCTCTCAATTTGATTCCTCTCCTCCTCATCTCTCTTTCTCAATCCTTATTATCACATTCTTCCTTCTCTTCTCGTTGTCGCTCTTTTCAAACTTCTCCGCCCACCATTTCCTCTTACCAGTCTTACCCTTACTCTCCTCACTATCATTCCTCTTCCTTTTGCCCCCGCTCTGTTCCATCCTGTCCACCTGTCTTTTCAATCTCTCTACCTCCTCCTTCATCTCCTCCTCTCTTCTTTTACATTCCTCCTTAACTTCCTTTATCATCTTCCATACTTTCTCTTCCACTATCTTTTCCACCGCCTCCTTCTCTATTATTATCTTCCCTTCCATCTTTCTTTGGTTATCTGTAACATGCACATATAATTACTTTTCTCTCCCTTACTCTGCTTTCTCTCCCGCCCCCTCTCTTTCTCTCTGACCTATCACGCTTATCTCTTTCACCTCTACCTTTATCTTTGATCCTTCCGCAAACGATTCTTTCAATAATCACCGCTTACCTTTCTACTACCGTTCTCTCCGTCTCACAGTTCGCCCGCTCTACTACCACCACGTGCGTTTCTTACATGTTCACCTCGCTCTATCGATCCCTTCCTTCGATCTCTCGATCTCGCCGCTTATCCGCCGTTGCGAAGACGCGTGATGAACGTAATGGGTAATCAATTTTCGCGGAATTAAATAATTGCGGCGCTGTTATCGCATAGTTATAGATGGCATAGTTATAGATCGTCTGTGATCTGGCGGCGCTACGATCTCATTCCGATATGCGGTAGTTTAAGCGTCGCGTCGCATCGCATCATCGTCACACGCGAATCCTCCAACCGCGATAATCCCACTAAAATTTTTGATCTCAGAGAATCTATCTCGCGACCAATGTCAGCCACGGTACCCCCCCCCCACGGTCACCCCCCGCCCCTTCTCTTTTTTTCTCACCCGTGATTATTTATATAAACAACGGTTATGACTGATCATTCGACGGGTGACGCATCTTTTGTTTGTAAAAATGGCGCCTGATCCCCAGGATCGATTCAACCACGGTCAAATTGAAAATGATCAATCCAAACTCGGGAGAGTGTAATCTAAACTCGGAAAAGTGTAATTGTTTATATAACGTGTTCCTGTACGTGAGTGTCCACGGTATTGTGAACTTGGTTCGATCCGTAGATGCGTTAGGCCCAAGGAATCGTGCGAATCGCTTCTCCATGCGGGAATCGTCTGATGTAAAAAGTGCCATTGGCCCTTAAACATCGCTCGCGTCGCCGCTGGATTATTCTCCATGTTGGAGAGACATTTTTCGTGGGCGACTGGCGATGGACTTGAGGGCATCTCGTGGTCGCAAAAATCAGCGGCATCAATCGTCCCGCGCCTTGTTCACAAGCGACATTAATTTCTGCTCTGTCCCTGGTCCTCGGGGAATATTCCCCGAACAACAACAATCTCGTGTTTATACCAGAAGATCGCGGACGAGAAGAGGAAGCTTCGTCACTGCGCTCGCCCTAGAAATATTGAAGAAATGTTGCGAGGTCGGGGGGGCGTCCGGAGCGCGATGAGTAAAAATTGCACTTCTTGGTTGTTTTAAAAAATCTGCCTGCGCCTTGTTCACAAGCGTTCACAAGGTTAGTTTTTGTGTAAAGTAATCAACACATACATGTGTAGATTTAACATATGTCTGCTATGTTAATTAAACTGAACAAATATAAAATGTAAAATTATTGAAATAATTCAAAAAATATGTTAAAGTAACAAAATTTGAACGTATTTATTAAATGTGTTAAAATTTACGGAAAAAGAATGTTGATTTTACTCTATAACGAAAGTGGGGATAATTCAACATAAGATTCAACATAAAAGTTATGTTAATCGTACACACAATTAACTTCAAATTACGATCAAAATTACATTTCTTTTCTGTTGAAACATTAACGTAGTATCGGTGTTACCATTTAACACATCCATATTATGTTAAATTAATACAAAAGTTTGAGTAAACTGTTTGGGACATGTAATTTATGTTATATTTAAGGGGGGAAACCACTGTGTGACGGCCGGAAAAAAATGCTATTTTCATGAATTTTTTTTCGCGAGAAATAATAAATTTAATCAAATTGGTTTGTCATTTCTTTAAAGTACATATATTAAATATATTGTAAAAAAAAATCATTAAAAAATATTAATATTTGCGTGTTCAGTGTGTGGTGCCGTGTACCTCCGCAAAAAAAGCTGGGCGGTCGCATATCTCGGTCAATTTTTATCCGAATGACTTGAAATTTGAACAGAGTGTTTATAACAAAATTGTCTTCAGTTAAGCGTACGGATTTTTTGAAATATTAATTTTTAACAAAATGGCGCAGTTCTAAAAAAAATTCGAGATTTAGACGAAAATTTTGCCACTTTTTAAATTAATTGTTATTCAAAAACTAATTGTCCAATCAAAAAATGTCGCTTGTGTCGACTTGTGTCGCTTGCTGGAAAGTTCCCAATATCAAAGCTGCGTTCGGAAACGTCACCCAGGTATACACGGGTGTATACTCCCTTCTCTTTCTAACTCGCTGAGATAGAAAGAGAAGGGAGTATACTCGTGTGCACTCGGGTGACGTTTCCGAACGCAGCCCTGGCGTAACGACATTGTCGTTAAAGGAGGGTGCAATGGTTGCTCAAATCAGTATGTTAAGAATTAGTTCAAATTTATGGAGGATATTCGTCTACGGAAATCTGTCGTCCGTGCCAAAGTTGAAGACAATTGTCTGCATGGTTGTCGAGTAATTAATTATTAAAGTTATATGTACTTATTGGTTCCCCTATTATTTTTTTTCTTACAGAAGACAGATATCTCTTATCCGATAGTAACGAATTAATTCCTTGACCATAAATAATGGAAAAATCCGTCTTTTCCTTTCTCTAAATATATTCCGATTGATATATATCTTACAATAAGTGTCTATTTTTTCACCCAAGATAATTAACCTCAATGACGGACAAATCCATACATTTAAGAAAAGATACTCGTAATTTGTAAATGAATGAAAATGAAAAATTCACGCAATTCCAATCCGCCCATTTATCAGGGCCGACTCAAATTCGACGTTGCCCGACTGAAATGCACGCCCTCCGTAGCGTGCTCGATAGCTTTACGCGAAACAGCTACAATATGCTGTTTTATTTTTACAATATTATTTTTAATATGCCTTCGAGAGTTACATTACAGGTGTCAACATTTTTGCTATGTCGCCCGTGTATAAGAGTATAACTTCAATAATTCAAGATTTCTATAAACGAATATCCTCCATAAATTTAAACTAATTCTTATCATATTGATTTGAGCAACCCTTCATAAGGAGTTACAGAATCCCGCTACTGGCCGCGGTCGGCCGCGCTATCTAAGTAGACCGCTCGACAGACTCAACCGAAGGATTATACGTCTTGCACGGGGTCTCGCGACGCCGCGCCGCGGCGCCGTGGTTCGCTGTTCCGTCGGCTCCCTCGGCTCTCTCCCTTAATTTGAGTAACGACCTCATCATCGCCGCGATTAGAGTCAAAACGCGCTTCCGCGTACGCCACACAAGGCATTGTCAGTGTTTAATCGCGCTAACATCTGACAGCAATTCGTCACTCTCCACACTGTATACACATACGTATATACTCTGCGCTATGTACACAATCGTGTACAGATATATCACGCACGTGCCCTTACCTAAAGCTTACTCAAAGATTTCACAGTGGGAACGCATGCTGTGAGGGACTTTTACGCCTCCTCGACGCCGACGGATCGGATGTCGACTTTATATACTTGTTACTACCGAGAGCGCATGAAAACAGGACTAATTAACTGAGAATATATCTCTACTATCGTAATGTATATCGTAAAGGAAACCGTAATCAGTGAAGCATGATTTCGTAACTAGTAATTAATATTTATCTTAGCGTGTAGATTATGCCATGTCCAAATTTTCCTATCTATCGCACGTGTAAATTTTTATCGTATACTGATAACCCTTACTGAAATTTAAGTCGCAAAAATCGTCTAAGATAAGAATATACGTATAAGATTAAAGAATATCAAGGAAATAAATATATAATTTAATAAGTATATGCATATAATATATAAGATAAAAGAAATCTCGTTAAAGAGAAAATGAGCTGTTACATATAAACCGTCGTGCCATTGAAAGCAATTAAGGGATCGCTTCTTTAATTATTAATGTTACCAATTAGATATTCGGTACATTTAATTTTTTCTCTAACAAATAACTTGATATTTAACAATCAACTATTTTTAAATGCAGTGCTTTAACATTCTTAACCAATTTGATTTGATCGAACCTGCGGCATCGCTCAAAGAAGCAATCCCTTCACAGCTCTCTATATATAGGATGAAAAACATATAAAATTACAAAAACATATAAATAACTAAAGATAGAAAGAGAATTAGGAAAACACAATAATACCAATGCTAATTCAACGGGTCCAGCCTAGTCTTGCGAAAGGAACAATGCGGGTTATCACTGTTTGCTACAGTACTTATGAGCACCCTCCCCCCCTCCCCTTTACGCATAATACTCGTTGATTAATGAATGTTCCTAAAAAATCGCCACCGAACTTATCGACGAGCGTTTCAGATGTTGAAACTCAATTTCCGCGAAACCTCGATCTTCCTTTGATTAGAGGTAGAAAAGGATATGCGCTCTCCTATTCGCGAGAATGCCGAATAAATTTTTCGCGAGCGGGTAACGAGCTGTTGCATCTATTATAACTTCGTCATAACCACGATCTATTCATTCGTTTCGTCGTTATCATTTTTGGATATTTTTGGATAATTCAATACGTTGATGATTGCCAAATATGAGTTGACTCTTGGTTGGCGATCTATAAATGGATGCTATTCACCAGCTATTCGCCGATTCTATTTTTTATAAGGAAAAATAAGAATTTTATTGTGAGTTTTAATGACGAATAAATATAATTAAGTAACACATTGAAAAACATGCTGTTATAAAGATAACGTCGAGAACGAAATTATCTAATTGGTAACTCTGGCAGTCAACAGTTAAAGTTAGGGCTGCTGATTTGCTTCGAAGGCTTCGAGATATTCGAACTTCGAAGCTTCGAAGGATTAAAATTATGTAATTATTAATTTAATATAATAGTAATAGTATCGCAATAGGTACACATTTATAAAATTATATGACAAAATCCGAATAAAATTTCTAATGTTGCAATCGCTTATGTCGTAAATATATTTTTCGAAGCTCCGAAGCTTTTCAAAGCTGTCGAAGAGTACCAGTTAAAATTAACGTGTCAAAATTATACTAGTACTCTCTAAAAGTCGAAAAGTGAAATGTCACGCAAAACGAGTGAAATGCAAGTGTAACGACAAGTGAAAATTGTGTCTGTGCCCTTCGAGTGATTCGTCACTCTAAGAAAGAGTAAAATTGCGCTCTATAAGTCGGAGTGAAATCGTACTTTGAGTGAAAGAGCACTTTTTACGAGTGGCTGCGTTCCAAAATTTAACCTCGGTAACTAAAATGCTATAGAGTACGTGACGTAAACTATAGATTTTAGTTACCAAGGTTGAATTTTGGAACGCAGCCTAGTAAATCAGTGTTTATAGGAGTGGATTATGTCACAATTTTGAGTAGAAAATTTCACTCTGTTAGGGTCATTTATCAGTCGATCTTTAGTGAATCGTGATTCACAACAGCTTTAGAGTGAGATCGTATCACTCCGGTAGAGTAGCCATTCTAAAAATTTCAGTGAAAAATTCACTCCTGCCTTGTGAGTGCCCGCATTTACTCAAATTAGAGTGACAACCCTCTCTTTTAGAGTGACTATCACAATCACTCTAATATATGGCGAAACTACTCTATGAAATTTAGAGAGTATAAAATAGGAACGCAAATTTCTTTGGGGAAAATAAGTACGAGAATTTTCCCGCGGCACTCGGAAATGTAACGACAAATCTGGCAGGGATCAATAAAACTCACCCCTTCAAATTCCTTTTCGAGGAATTGATACTTCTCATCTATCCTCGTGGCGGATTCCTCGCGCTAGGAGCGTGAGAGCTACTTCGTGATCCGCAAATTTCTTTTCGCGAAGTAACGTTTCCGCGAAGACAGCAATGAAGCCTCGAGAACCCCCTTGAGCGGGATCAAATATTTTCTCCGAATTTCGCTACCGTCCCGTTCGACGGCGACGCGAGGAACCTCTCCCGAGTCTCTTGCAGGATGAATTTGCACGAGAAATTTTCAGAGATGCGAATATCGGTTTTCCACGCGGTGGAATATCTGCGGTAACGGGATCGAGGGAGGTGACAGGTGTGGCCCGATGGTCTTCGCGACGGATATACGGCGCGCGCCGTCGGGATTCGGATGGACGGGACTCGGAGACTCGAGTGGCCGAAGACGACGGGAGGCACGTAAAGCGTCCACGTTGACGTCGACCGTGTTACTACGGCAGGAGACCTCCGCGATATGTCCGTCGAAAGAGATCAAAACAACTTCTACTAGTTTCAAGTCCCTACCACACAGTTCGCTCTGCTTCTCTTACCACGTCACGAAGTCTCGTTTCGAGGAATCGCCTTGTCGCCGCCGCCGGGGGTGTCGATCAGGGCAGAAGAGACCGGGAGTCGTCGTCGAGTCCGAAATGCTCTCGTAGTCGCGACGGTTGTGCGCAATAGTAACGCACAATTGCGATTTTTATATAAGCAATACGCGCGATTGTATAGAGACAACAGGATGCCAGTGGGAGGGGCACAAACAATTTGCGATCCCTACTATCTCCCTATACAATTAGGGCGTTCTCACGTTTATCAAAGGGGGAAATGAATAGTTTAAACGACACGCGCGTGAAAAGCAACGAGTGAACAACGCTGACTCTCAGGTGAGTATCTCTGGTATCAGCCGATTTCAAAATATAATTTCGTTCATCTGGATACATCTGGAAAGAACTGGGCAAACGTAACGATTAGTGAGATGTAATATAGTCAGCGGAGTAATATAATTTTACTTTTTTCCTGTTTTTTTTTTTTAACTAGACAGATTAGTTCAGACTTATAGATATGCCATAGTTGCGTCAACTCGGATTTTTCTAGAATTTAGTCGAGTTTTTTTGATAATTTGGACACAATAAAGGCAGACCCGCCTAAAGCAGCGGAACACTACGTGATTACCGTAACGGGATTTCTCACCGAATCACAAATTTAAAAAATATAGAAATAATAACTTTATAAAATGAGTTACACGTGTTCCTTCCTATCATGTCGTAACCCGGAGGTCACTTACTATCGACTGGCGTATCGTTTATCTCACCGTGCTATGCAATATTAACAAGAGATCATCCTTTGCTTTTATAAACAATGCAAACGTGATCGAGATTTGACTCTGCAGGAACGCCACGCCTTGTTTTCGATGATGATTAAAAGACTCTTACTTTTGGTTTGTTATAAAGTTTCCATGAGAAAAATTTCCATAAAATACATCTGTTAATATTCAAAAAGGGGTGCGAACGGTATTCAGCTATTTTTCAAATAATTTAAACGTTCAAAATTTTAACAATACATATTTTATATCACTATAAAAGAGCTTCTTTCTGCAAGTTAGTAATAGCCAAAATTTATAGGAGATTTGTATATTTTCTATAAAAGTTAGCAACTCAAAATTTACAGTTAGTGGATTAATGAGATTTATCATTTTAATTATGATTGAATTTAATGCGATATTATTCCGAATTACATTAGTAGTCTCATAAAATTTATTTTTTTGAAATTTTAGCCCTCCATTACCTTCGTATGAGGCAAACGCCCTATCAGAGCAAAGATCACTAAACTTGAGATTGTTTTGCTTTTTCATAGACGAACCCGGGAAAAAAAATCTCTTATAATGTCTTATATGTTCATATAAGAAGCGATCTTATATGCTCATTAGGGTGGAGCGAAAAAAAAATTTTTTGAATTTTATAACGCTACTAGGCGGAAAAGATGCGAATATGTCTAAAACTAATATCTGTAAAATTTCAACTTGATCGGAGCTCATCTTCTGCCTCCAACTTTTTTTTGAAAATTTTACTAACTGTAGGGTGAAGCAAAAAAAAATTTTTTTGAATTTTATAACGCCACTAGGTGGAAAAGATGCGAATATGTCTAAAACTAATATCTGTAAAATTTCAACTTGATCGGAGCTCATCTTCTGCCTCCAACTTTTTTTTGAAAATTTTACTAAGAGCAAAATTTTGAAAATAAAAAAAAGACGCAGCTAAAAATTTTTTGGAAGTTTTAACTCTATTTTTATCAACAGTCCACAAATCTTGATTATTACAATACTTCAGCATACTAAATTACTAAACCAATTAAAATATATCAGAGCAGGCCATTTTTTACATGTAAGAACGCAGAATTTGTGTGTATGTGTGTTCGTGCATGTGTGTCGTGTGTACCACAGTGCTTCGACATCGGCGGCGAGGCGAGACCGCATCAAATAGGTGACATCGATCTGCGATTGTCTTTTAGTTATATCCGTTTGTTTTCTGGTTACCGGGCCACGATTCTACGAATGCGCCCGGAAACGAGTCACAGTCGGTCGACGACAGCGAATCTGAGTATACGTTTTATCCTATCTATATCCCACATACAAAGCAACAGAAGGGAGGCATTATTTTTATGACTTTAGAGGTGTCAATAAGGCCGTTTTTTGGCCCACGTCAGAATCGCTCCAAACTGTGGTATTTTCTTCCTACCGATGTAGCTCACAACCTCCTAGAACCGTTTGTTTGTGGCAATTTAAAATCTCAAAAATCAATGGAGTTTTTCACATGGTGGTATAGTGCCGGTCTCATTTCAGCATGTCATTGTTGGGAGGGAGAGAGGGAGGGATGGAGGGAGGGAGGGAGGATGGGAGGTAGCGGGGGGGGGGGGGGGAGGGAAGGTGGGAGGTACAGGGGGCGGGAGGGAAGAAGGGAGGGAGGTAGAGGGGGAGAGAGAGAGAGAGAGAGAGAAGAGAGAGAGAGAGAGAGAGGGAGGGAGTGAGAAGGAGAGGGAGGGAGAGGGAGAGAGGAAGAGGGAGATAGGGAAAGGAGGAAAGGAAGAAAGAGGGAGAGGGAGGCAGAGGGTGGCAGAGGGAGAGAGAGGGAGGCAGACCTGGTTCCTCCCGTCTGGTTCCCGTCATTCTCTCTCTCTCTCTCTCTCTCTCTCTCCCTCTCCCCCTTCTCTCTCTCTCTCGCTCTCCATCTCCCCCTTCTTTCTCTCTCTCCCCCTCTGCCCTTCTCTATTCCTTCCTCTCTCCCTCCCTCTCTTTCTCTCTCTCCTTCTTTCCCTCTCTCCTTCTCTCTCCCTTCCTTTCCTTTCCTCTGCCCCCCTCTGCCTCCCTCTCCCTCCCTCTGCCACCCTCTGCCTCCCTCTCCCTCTTCCTCCCTTTCCTCCCTTTCCCTATTTCTCTCTTCCTCTCTCCCTCTCCTTCTCCCTCTCTCTCTCTCTCTCTCTCTCTCTCTCTCTCTCTCTCTCTCTCTCTCTCTCTCTCTCTCTCCTCTCCCCCTCCCCTCCCCCCCCCTCCCTCCCTCCCCCTGCGACCTCCACCCTCCATCCCTCCCTCCCTCCCAACAATGACATGCTGAAATGAGACCGGCACTACCACCATGTGAAAAACTCCATTAATTTTTGAGATTTTAAATTGCCCGTTTTCAGCCTCTAATTGCTCGGACAGCAAACGGTTCTAGGAGGTTGTGAGCTACATCGGTAGGAAGAAAATACCACAGTTTGGAGCGATTCTGACGTGGGCCAAAAAACGGCCTTATTAACACCCCTAAAAAATCATAAAAATAATGCCTCCCTTCTGTTACTTTGTATGTGGGATATAGATAGGATAAAACGTATACTCAGATTCGCTGTCGTCGACCGACTGTAACTCGTTTCCGGGCGCAATCGTGGAATCGTGGTCCGGTAACCAGAAAACAAACGGATATAACTAAAAGACAATCGCAGATCGATGTCACCTATTTGATGCGGTCTCGCCTCGCCGCCGATGTCGAAGCACTGTAGGTACACACGAACACACATACACACAAATTCTGCGTTCTTACATGTAAAAAATGGCCTGCTCTGATATATTTTAATTGGTTTAGTATGCTGAAGTATTGTAATAATCAAGATTTGTGGACTGTTGATGAAAATAGAGTTAAAACTTCCAAAAAAATTTTCAGCTGCGTCTTTTTTTTAATTTTCAAAATTTTGCTCTTAGTAAAATTTTCAAAAAAAAGTTGGAGGCAGAAGATGAGCTCCGATCAAGTTGAAATTTTACAGATATTAGTTTTAAACATATTCGCATCTTTTCTGCCTAGTGGCGTTATAAAATTCAAAAAATTTTTTTTTCGCTTCACCCTACAGTTAGTAAAATTTTCAAAAAAAAGTTGGAGGCAGAAGATGAGCTCCGATCAAGTTGAAATTTTACAGATATTAGTTTTAGACATATTCGCATCTTTTCCGCCTAGTAGCGTTATAAAATTCAAAAATTTTGTTTTTTATATGCAAGTTTGCTCCACCCTAATGTACATCTTATACACTTTTTAAGCAGAAATTGGTAATCCCTTCACCGATCCTCAAAAAATTCAAAATTTTATAAAGAAAGAACCCTTTTACCACGAGCAGCTACTTGATCCTGAGATTCAAGAATCGTCACCAAATTTTTATTTTAAAAGTACACGTCAAGTTAAATATATAAATTTAACGTCAAGTTAAATATATAAGTTTGTCTTAAATTATTGAGTATTTTCTATTTCATTCGCTGCCGAGAATAAAGTAAAGGCCCCAAATAAAAAAAAAAGATTGAAGAATTGAAGGGACAAAAGAAACTCATCACATTGATTGTGCAACGGACTCAAAATCAGTTTGATGCCACCATACATAAAGAAAAGTCAGCTCTACGCAGGAAACCTGTCAAAAAATCTAAACAAGTGCCTACTACTGCTCTGATTACAGTGCCAGACTAGAGTCAAGCTCAACAAGGTCTTCTTTCCCCGCTAATTTTTCCAAGCCCGTTCCCTTGGCAGTGGTTTCGCTAGATAGTAGATAGGGACAGTGGGAATCTCGTTAATCCATTCATGCGCGTCACTAATTAGATGACGAGGCATTTGGCTACTGTAATGAGAGTCATAGTTACTCCCGCCGTTTACCCGCGCTTGCTTGAATTTCTTCACGTTGACATTCAGAGCACATTATCTGTTTTATAACTTCACTTGCAAACTGAACTGAATAAAACAGTTTGCCAGTGAAGTTATAAAACAGATAATAGATACTCTCCATTAGACATCTCGTTAAATCCATGAGAACAGAGGCAAATTTTTGACTCCAGCGACTAGGCAGTTTTTTCAATATTATATATTAGTAATAAATAATATTATAAGTAAGTATAAAAATTAATATAAATAATGTGTTTTTTATTATGTGGACAGATAGCCCCTCGAATGTGGACAGATAGCCCCGCATATGGGGCTATCTGTATACGCTTGACTTACCCACTTAAAAAATTCGCCTCTTTAAAATGTTAAAAAATTAATGATTCTAATTATGTTTTTTTTTTAATAGCAAGGTTGAAAGGTTATACCATTAAAATTTTAGCCAAATATCTTTATTAGTTTTTTAGTAAACTTGAAAAAAGCGTAAAGTGTGGACACATAACCCCGGCGGTCTCCCCTACTATTAAAAGATACTATTTATCGTTTTTGTTATTTTTTTTTTAAATTTTAATTTGAATATTATTTAATGGGTAATTCAGCATCGAAAATAGTGAACGTGCCGTAGGTTGTAACAAAATTTGGTCATTAGAAAAGAGAAAAGTGTACGACAGTTTGTACGACAGTTTGTAAAAGTTGGTACGACAGTTTCCCTCCAAATACGACAATTTCGTTACGGTTGGTACGACAGTTCGTTCTTCACTATCTGGCAACACTGCCAGTTTTACCGATTATTAGATATACCGATAATCAACCAAATCTTAAAGTATTATATATGAAATAGAGGTAGAAAAGACTGAAAAAAATATAATAAAATTAGAAATAGCCCAATATTTAAAAAAGAACCCCTTTATATACCGATCATCGCCAAATTCAATACCAACCTTCCTTGAATGATACTCTATCGATTAAAAAAAAAACAGCCCGATATCTCAATATTTGCGGAAGTTAGAGCAACCACGGACATTTCTAAAAAAATTTGCCACATACGGACACCTTTTTTTAATGCAATATTTCGACATTTTAGAACACTCTGAACATATTAGCATCAAAAACTCAAAAAACAATCTTTTCTTTGGTTTCTTCTACCCCTATTTCATATATAATTCATTTAAATTTGGTTGATTAGACCCAACTTTATACGCAATCAAAGGTTCATGTACGAAAATCACGAAAACAAAGCTTCCTCTATGAGAAAGCAAAATTAAATAATTATAAATAATAACTAGTAAAATTTGTTAAATTTGTATGCAATATTTCATTCTTACCTGACAATACTCTTCTAGGAATGTTATTTCGTTATCGGTCAGTCTTTGCAAGCTACAGTGATCCAGACATGCGTTTATATTTTCGGGATTATGTTTCAAGAGGTTTACGAGCTGAGATACGCAGTCAAACGCAGTAGAATTCCATCTATTAAAATAAGAAATTAATGAGTTGGGAAAGTTATGTTATTATTGTTAAACACAAATTTTTATATTTATTATTATTATGAATAGAAACGATAGAAAAGTATTTCTTACCTTGTAACAACAGGTGTTTTTAAATAAACACCACATATTTCTTTTATCTTATCGGCTGTTTGTGTTGATTGATTTTGTTTGTTCCAAAGTTTAGTTAACTTTGCGAATACTGTTCTGTATTTTTTTTTTATAATATACTACTTTTCAAGGCCGTTTCTGAATCTTTAACAGCGATCAGATTCAGTAAATGAGCAACACATCTGTGATGTGCAGGAAGTGTGATCACGTCTTCTGATTCTATATTACTATCTTCTTCTTCGTTCATAATTAATAAATCACTCAGGTTGTGAAATTCTATTATAGATTCATCATCATCAACATCATCATCATCATCTTTCTGGAAAATCCTAAGAAATATGATTTTTCTATTAGTATGTTAAAACAAATTTCTTTTGCTATAAACATATACCAAATAGTGCAAGAAAAAATATTAAAATGTGTATATTGAGTATAAAAAAATTACCGAAACGCTTTGACAAAGTTGGACCCACTATCAGTAGTTGTACAGCAAACCTTGTTTTGAATATGGTATTCTAGAAAGATGGAATTAATAGCTTTAGCTAAAATGTCATAAGTGTGCCTTCCTTTTATTCGACGACAAGCCAGCGCAGCTGATTTTCTTTTTAAAGTTGTGTTATCAATCCAGTGAACCGTTATACCTAAATAGCTTCTACAAAAACATTTAAATATGTCAATAAAAAAAGTAAAACCAGGCATTTCTCAACATTGTAATATCAATATTAATATAAAATTTTTAGATTAAATATAAAAATTATACATTAATATAAAAAAATATAAAATATATATATACATATAACGTTCCACGTCAACCGGATCAGTGCTGCGGCCAAAATTTAAAGCGATGAAAAAATACGTATGAGGTCTCAATTTAAAGCTTGAACAAAGAGCTACAAAAAGCCATAAGCGCCTTAGCAAAAATCAAGATGGCGACGTCAATATGGCGGCCATAAACTCAAAATTTTTGATCAATCAACCGGCTCAGTGCTGCCGCCAAAATGTTCAGCGACAAATAAATTCGTATAAGGGCTTATTTTGAAGCTCGAACTGAAAACTTTTAAAAGCCGTATGCACATTTGCAAAAATCAAGATGCCGGGTCCAAGATGGCCGACTTTTCATCAAAATTTGATGTCAATGCCTTTAAAAACACCAGATTTGTTTGAAAATTTATCGACAGGGATTTTGAACGTCACTTCTCTCAAATCTGGTGTGATAGGTTCCAAATCACAAAATGGCGGATCCAAGATGGCCGATTTTTCGTCAAAATTTGATGTAAAAGCCTTAAAAAACACCAGATTTGTTTGAAAATTTATTGACAGGGATTTTGAACGTCACTTCTCTCAAATCTGGTGTGATAGGTTCCAAATCACAAAATGACGGATCCAAGATGGCCGACTTTTTCGTCAAAATTTGATGTAAAAGCCTTAAAAAACACCAGATTTGTTTGAAAATTTATTGACAGGGATTTTGAACGTCACTTCTCTCAAATCTGGTGTGATAGGTTCCAAATCACAAAATGACGGATCCAAGATGGCCGACTTTTCGTCAAAATTTGATGTAAAAGCCTTAAAAAACACCAGATTTGTTTGAAAATTTATTGACAGGGATTTTGAACGTCACTTCTCTCAAATCTGGTGTGATAGGTTCCAAATCACAAAATGACGGATCCAAGATGGCCGACTTTTCGTCAAAATTTGATGTAAAAGCTTTAAAAAACACCAGATTTGTTTGAAAATTTATTGACAGGGATTTTGAACGTCACTTCTCTCAAATCTGGTGTGATAGGTTGCAATTCACGTAATGGCGATCCAAGATAGCCGACTTATGGCCTATATTCGAATCACTTGTCTAGCAACAGCAGACTTCTTTGAAAATGAATAAATACTGATTTTTAAGAAAAATTATTATAAATTTTGTCAAAAATGTCAAATCTAGTTGATGTGGTAGTAATCAATCATTATTCAGAGTCAAAAAGAAGGCTACATAAACTCTAATACTGCATAATAATTGTATTGTCTTTTGCATTAGAGTACCGCTTTACCTTCAATTTATTACCAGTAGTTGGAATAAATGCATGACTGCTTTGAATCTTTGTCACAGCAGGTGGATTAGGGAATTTTTTATTTAGTGACTTTGATAACTTCTGATGTTCCTCTTTGGTGTAATATAAGAATTGTATATTCTTGAATTTTTTCTTAGCCCATGTGAAGAGATCACTCGAATTTAAAATAGCATTTTTGGGTTCAGCTTGTAAACTATATCGAGTAGCCTCACTTTTCAGACAAGCTCCAAGACCATCGCAAATGCTTTTTCCATGTGACGATGCATGGCAGTGCCATTCCGCTTCGATTCCAAAATCTAGCTTATGATACGTAAGATGCATCATTTGAGTTCTATTCTTAAAATGCTGCTTAGCGCCATCTGATACGTAATAAATTTTTTTTACTTTTGGACATACTTTTTTGATCTCCGGTATTACCTTCTGCTGCATTAAATAGACCGCCGTTGCATCATGAGTAGTGCAATCTGAAAGTAAAATAATGCTATGATGTTTTAACTCCTTAGAATAGCGATAGTAAAATGCAACAGTAAAAACGGAACATTGGTCATTATTGTAATGGAAGGCCTGCGCTGCGTTCTGAGCAACGTAAGCATAATTTTCCGCAAAATCGCATTGTAACAATATTTCATCTTCTCTCAAATTTTCCTTTTTGTCAGATATAAATTTACATTGTTCTTTTGAAATAAAACTATGAGTAATGAGGACTTTTAAGCGATTACACAATTCCTCCACAAATTCATCTGAGGGAAGACATTCTTGTTTGAGGGTACATCGATCGGTAGATTGCCATGTGCTAAATATTACTTGCTCTATGCTATTTTGTTCTAATAATTCCAGAACAAGTTCGGAAAGCCTCTCCATATTAGGACAATTCTTACATTGCAGCAAATGACAAGCAGCTGTAGGTCTTTTACAAAGAATAAATTCCAAACAATCTTTGTAGTCACCTAATTTAACCACAGAATCTCTGCTTAAATTTTTGAGATTTACAGCGTCGATCATTAGTTTAACGTTCTGATGAGTCGTACAAACACAGACGCTGTGTGTACCTGACGCTCCAGCTAAGACACACCATTTAGGCCGCAACTCAGCAAATTTAGACGAACCAATAGGATACTGTGGATACTTTTCCTTGAACATCGAGTGCAAAATTTTGACATCATACAGCAGTAAATGCTTCTGTTTTATTTCTTTATGACCATCAACTTTTATAGTAACAGTTTCTTTTTTGTGGGGCATGATGCGGCTGTTTGTATCATTTTCGTAAAACTCAATTACTTTCGAGACAGTTTCTTGATCTACATTTTTTCCCTTCTTGAAAGGTGGTACTGATAATACTCCACTTGAATTTTTCAACTCCTTGGATTGTTTGGCCATCCTATAAGAACACTGAAATTCTTCACTGATTTGACGAATACTCCAACAATCGGGGGCTATTGTGAGTATAGATTTACGCAAAGGATCATTGTCAGGTAAATTTAGGAATTTCTCTTTTAGCCCATTCAAAAGTTCTTCTAATTGTTCTTCTCTAGATTTGCATATTCGTTTAGACGGAGGTTCTTCCGAAGAGTCGTCAAATTCCATCGAATCTTCCATAACATTACTTTCTACAGAGACATTACTTTCAAGAGAAACATTACTTTCCAAAGAATGATCTTTTTGAGTTTTGTAAAAAGTTTTCCTGCAGTCATGGCAAATTTTTGATCGTGGATGTAAACTTGGATACACTTCCAAAACAGCTTTTGAAATCTTCCTCAAGTCTTTGCCATAATGTCCTTCTTTCCCCAGTGGGTTACAACATCTCTTAGAATGAAGCTGTACCTTTTTGATGCCTTCAATTATATCTGCCATGTTCGAAAACAGCGTTACGAAAACAGAGTTACGAAAATCTACAGCAATTGCATGAAGAATATTCAAAAGAAAACCAATATTGAAGAGAAAGTCGCCAACTATCCTGAGAAGGACCGTTGAAAACTTATCGCCGCTCCCCTGCAAGATACTATTGAAGTACTCGCCAACTATTCTGAAAAGAACGGTTGGACGAGCGATGGATCAGAGCACTCCAAGCAACAAATAAAATACTCAACAGCTATCTTGAAAAGGACCGTTGCAGAGTTTCTACTGAAGCTGAGAGAACACAAATTGAAAGTGCTTTTCAACTATCCTAAAAAGGACTGTTGAAAATTAACTATCAGATCTCACCAGTGAACAATGAAAAAGTTACCAACTATCCTGAGAAGGACCGATGAAAACTTATCACCGTTCACCTGCAAGACACTATTGAAGTACTCGCCAACTATTCTGAAAAGAACGGTTGGACGAGCGATGGATCAGAGCACTCCAAGCAACAAATAAAATACTCAACAGCTATCTTGAAAAGGACCGTTGCAGAGTTTCTACTGAAGCTGAGAGAACACAAATTGAAAGTGCTTTTCAATATATAGCGTATAAGTGGTCATGACTCATGACCTTCTATATCGTTACACGACCATTACAATGTAGAATATACTACGTATACTATTTTCATATTATTGGCAACATTAGCTCTAGTGAAAAAATTGAATTCTTATACTTAAATGCTTATTCTTACCGGCAATTGATACGAATTTTGATTATAAGTCCGCCATCTTGGATTTGTCATTTTGCGATTAGATTTTGTCATACCAGAATCGTAAAAAGCTATATTAGAAACCTCCATAAATCCTTACCTCCTGCAACGAGATCCGGTGTTCTTAGAGGCAATCGATACAAATTTTAGTCATAAGTCGGCCATCTTGGATCGTTATTACGTGAATTGCAACCTATCACACCAGATTTGAGAGAAGTGACGTTCAAAATCCCTGTCAATAAATTTTCAAACAAATCTGGTGTTTTTTAAGGCTTTTACATCAAATTTTGACGAAAAATCGGCCATCTTGGATCCGCCATTTTGTGATTTAGAACCTATCACACCAGATTTGAGAGAAGTGACGTTCAAAATCCCTGTCGATAAATTTTCAAACAAATCTGGTGTTTTTAAAGGCATTGACATCAAATTTTGACGAAAAGTCGGCCATCTTGGACCCGGCATCTTGATTTTTGCAAATGTGCATACGGCTTTTAAAAGTTTTCAGTTCGAGCTTCAAAATAAGCCCTTATACGAATTTATTTGTCGCTGAACATTTTGGCGGCAGCACTGAGCCGGTTGATTGATCAAAAATTTTGAGTTTATGGCCGCCATATTGACGTCGCCATCTTGATTTTTGCTAAGGCGCTTATGGCTTTTTGTAGCTCTTTGTTCAAGCTTTAAATTGAGACCTCATACGTATTTTTTCATCGCTTTAAATTTTGGCCGCAGCACTGATCCGGTTGACGTGGAACGTATCATATATATATACATATAAATAACCTTTTCATTTTACTCCATAAATCTGCTGTAGTCGATACGAATTCCACTTCAGCTAATTTGTTTTTGAGAGTCGTTTTCATTTCACAAAATGCTTGTTGAAGTTTCACTTTTACTGTTTTTCTAGATAATATTCGAATAGACGATGGCAGTCCATTTCTTACTAAGTTAATAAATGCCGGACTATCTACAATCGAGAGGGGCTGTAGATCTTGAATAATAAATTGCAATATATATTTATCTATTGTGCTTTGGGTTATTGCGAATTTGCCAGAGCCCCATTTTTCCAATCTTGGTTGTTTACTTGTATTGCAATCATCGGCCATATCCTCATTTCGTCGTTTTAAAAAAGAACTTTTTGCTTTCTCTATATTGGGGAGGCCACCGGGGACTCTTAGGAGTCCCTAGGAGCCTTCCCCACTACGGGTCTTGCGCACCCGGGGTACCCGAGCACACCAGTACCGTAATCTCCGTCAGTCTTCGGGCTGGCGGAGACCGGGGAATCCTCCGGGACTTGCGAGGTAGGCGGCCTCTATAATAAGTCCGCCCGGTCGAGTGGGACCGCAAGGGACGAGCCTAGGCTCCGTGACCCGGCTGCTCTATGGGAAGGAAAACCCAGAGAAAAAACCGGGGGTCCAGGGGCCCTGCTTAGAGGATCGGCTCCCCAGCCTGGGTGACTTCGGTTTTATTCTCCTGGTGGCGGCCCCGATTTTAATCGCCTGGTCGGCCGGGATTATTAGAGGGGAGTTTACTCCCCTCACCGGTCTTGTGGAGCGAGTGGGCCTCTGTCTTAGCCTATTGCACGCCGGTGCTCCGGCAGGGGGGGACTCGGGCCTTGCTCGTCTCCATAAACCGTAAACCGCTGTTGCCTTAGGGCAACCGCGGAGCGGGGAGCCCTCCTTAAGGGGGACTCGTGAGGTAGGCGACCTCTTTAATAAATCGCCCGGTCGGACGGGATCGTGATGGACGAGCATAGCTTTGTTACCCAGCCGTTCTATGGGAAGGAAAACCTAGAAGTAAACCGGGGGCCCTGCTGCCTTGCTTACGAATCCGACTAACTAGATTGGCGTCGGTCACTCGGATTTGATCAGCAAGTGGGTAGGGGAAGGCGACCCTGATTGTAAAAGCCCGGTCTGCCCAGGACCGTTAAGGGGCTGGAATGGCTCCCCCCACTGGTCTAGAGGAAGGAACCTCGAATAAAAACCAATCACGGTTGGCCGGAACCGAGAAGGGGGGTTATTCCCTCCACCGGCCTAGAGAAAGGACACCTCGATAATAAACCGGGTTGGCGGGCTGGGTGTCTGTCTGTCTGGTTCTTGGAGCTGGCTGGATGGATGCTAGGCCTGCCCTCCGTGAAGGGAAACGATCACTCAACCCATAAAACTGGGGGATGCGGCTTATCCCCTTAGGAGCTCAACTAGTTAGATTGGCGTCGGCTACTTGGCCCCAAAAAGTCGATAGGGGAAGGTGACCCTGATTACAAACCCCGGTTGGCCTTGAACCGTGAGAGGGATCGCGTTCCCTGCTGGCTTCGAGCCGGATGGCGGGGGTTTGCGCGCCTCACCGGCCTAGAGGTTGGTCACCTCGATAAAGGTCCGACTCGCGTTAGGGCATTCGTGAGTTGCCCCGGTTGGCCTTGAACCGAGAGGGGTGTGGTACACGTTCTCCCCACCGGCCTAGAGGTTGGTCACATCGAAAAAGGTCTGACTCGAGGGTGGTCCTCTCGTTAAATGAAAGACTCGAGCTAGGGCGCTCGAAATAATGCCTCGGACGGCCGGGACGAGAGGAGGGGGATCGGGGGCATACCGCCGGGCGGAGTTTGCCGCTGATCGTGGCGTCGGACTTAGCGTGGGATGGTGGCTCACGTTCTGGCGGGTGCGTGAGGCGGCGGCTCACGTTCTGGCGGATGCCCCAGTGTTCCCTCCAACCGGCGAGCTGGAGAAAAAGGACACCTCTATAAAAACCACTTGGGGGGGAGGAGCGGGGGGGGGCCGCTTAGCTTGGGGGGAGGATAATCGGTCTCGTGCCTCGAGCGTTTGCCCCCTATTCCTCCCTCCCTGGGCGGGTGGGCGCCTGTGGGCGCACCGGCCTGAGGTGGAGACGGGTGGCGGGGGTCCGGGGCCATTGGCCATCTGGGAACGGTTACTCTGCCACCAGTCGTGTACTAGAAATGGTTGACTAGGCCTGGAATCGTGTTTCTGGGGGTCAACACGGCGGACCAGGGCCTGTCCATAGATCATATGCTCGAGGAGGGGCATGGCGGAGCCATTTCCTGGGTGGCTCACGCCGCCGCCGCACAGTGGGGCGAACGCCTCATTTTTCGGTCATTTGCTTATAACTTCTACATTTTTCAATGAAATAACTTGAAATTTGACATAAATAATGTACGATTATTATACATTTAGTGTATGAAATCAAAATTATTTAATTAACAATTTTTCATAAAGCGCATAGATGATTTTTTAATTTTTTAAATATTTTTTAGTTTTTTTAAAGTCGGTTCTATTTTTAAAAAAAATTTTTATTTTATACTTTTTTAGTGCTTCATTAAATTAATATGAATAATTATTATCGCATATTTCCTTACTGCTCCGTACCCTGATGTTCTAGCGCGATATTTTATGTACTAAAATCTTCCTGTAGAATTGCTCTATAGGACAGTGAAAACCGCATTTAAATCCGTCCAGTAGTTTTAAAGAAAATCGTAGACATACATACATACACGCCGAATATAGAGCCTCTATTTTTTGAAGTCGGTTAAAAAATAAAGTTAAATTGATTTTCAATGATAGTCTTAAACCTCGGGATGTTTAATTTTTGTGAGTTTTATAATAAAAAAGGAACTGTTTTTCTTGCTTCTCACATCTATTTCTTGAACTTAATCATCATAATCTACATCATTATCGCTGAAATATAATAGACATTTTGCATCTTCAGTTAATTCTTTCTTTTTATGTCCCATACTTTTTCGCGAATTAGATATTATTGGATCTAAAGCAATTATCAAATTATTAAAAATATCTTTATTATTTTGTATTCGCGACATTTTTCGCGAATGATGACCGAAACGTTCGAACAATATTTTTAATAAACAATATTTTTAATAATATTTTTAACAAAACTTTCGCATTGTCAACAGCGAACGGCTCTTAATTAGCCCGCTTTCCCTACGATTGGATTTCCAATAGAGCCTCGACTCATCGCTATTATATTAATTGACATAATTAATTGTTATAAAATATGGATGTAATTAATCATTACAAAATAGCAATATTTAAACAAATTATATATCCCCCTTTGTCTTTTTTTAATGAGAAAATAGACATCCATATTCACTCGACTTAATCGAACGGCGTCCGCTGAGCTATTCGTGGACGACGTTCGACCATGTCGAGTGAACTTCGACGTCAATTTGCTCATAAAAGCCGGACGAAGGCGGATAAACAACCATATATGTCCAAAAACTAGACACTTTGCCCTATCAAATGGCGCAGAGCGAACCTTAATCCATTCTAATCCACAAACTTTCTTCCTGTTTAAATATTGAAGTAAGAATTTTTTAATAGTCGAATATGTCGTGTATATTTATTAATATATAATAGTACTCGAATAACATAAAACTAAAATAAATATGTTTTTTGAACCCTAATAAATAAGTTTTGATAGGCATTTAACTCATATTCGCAGTTATGCTTTCGGCGGAGACTTTAGAAAGTAACCTATCGAATTACTAGAATTTCAGTATTCACGAAAATGTCATACTTTATCAGATCATTTTGAGGAAAGAACAAGGGATAAAATCAATTATAAGCACATTTATTTATAGTTTAGGATATATATTAACATAAAATCTCGTCAAAATTTGAATTATACGTTTTTCATTTTTTCGTCCAATATCCGGTTTTTGATAGATTCGCCCCACTGTGCGCCGCCCCACCCTGGTTCGTCTGGGGGCTTGGGTCTGGCCCAACTGTCATGCGACCCGGGCCTGGGCCCCGGGGTCCCAGTATGGGATGGTGATGGGGGCGGGGGGCCGTTGACGGCTGATTTAGTAGTCGGCGGCTCTCCCTCCTTCATCTGACGGGCTTCTTTCGTGCAGGGGGGGATGGGCGGTCGGGTTCGGGCCGTGGGGTCTGTTCCCCGTCGTGGTTTCGCTGTTCGGGCTGGTTCGTCCTGCACAGCTGTAGGAAGGCCGGGCCGCGCCGCGTGCTGCGGGGGGTTTGGGCCTCGGCTTCGTCCTCCGTCGTCCGTTGGGCCTTCTGGGTTAATGATAAAAGGGGGAGGGGGGTTTCCGGCTGGACGGGGACTCTACTTTCCTCTCCCCCCGTGTGGGAGGGGTCTTGTATGGACGGACGCGGGCAGTGGGACCTGGGGGTCTGTGCGCCTGGGTCTGGCCCTTGTTCGTGCCGGCGCGGCGGTCTATTGGCCGTGGTCGGCGTGTTCGGGGAGTGGGCCCCCGTGATAGGTTGCTGCTGTCTGCGTGGTGTGTATGTTGTATGTGGTGTGTGTGTATGCGGGGGTTGGGGTCTGGGATGTGGTCTCGGGCTCGGGCCCCTGCTCCCCGTTTAGGGGAGCAGGTCGGTGGGGAGAGGGCGGCTCCGCGTGGTCGGCCCCTTGGTGGCTACGTGGCGCTCCCTGATCCGTTCCATGACTGGTTGCTTTGGCGCTCCCCGATTGGTCCGGTGACTGGTTGCTGCGGCGTCTGGTGGGGGCTGGTTGCGGGGGCTGCTGGCCTTCCTGCCGTCGGGGGGGGGGGCATGGTTGGGCAGTCATGTTCCCGCTGTTGACTTCAATTTTGTTGGAGTTGGCACCCCTCTAGATAGGGGGCGGACTGGGGTTAGTTACCCCTAGATCCGCCAAACGTAGGTGTTGGCCCTTTGGGCTATGGCGGGGAGGGGGGGTCTTGACTGGTTGCTCGACTGGTTGCTGAGGCGCTCCCCGACTGGGCTCCATGACTGGTTGCTGCGGTGCCTCAGGGCGCTGTGGCGCTCCCTGACTGGGGTCCACGACTGGTTGCCGAGGCGCTCCCCGAGGGCGCCCCCCGATTGACCCTCTCTCCTCGCTGGGTTAGGGAATGTAGTTTGTTCGTACTGGGGAATGTCTGCGAAAGTAATAATAAATGTTCCCGCGGTTCCCCGTAAAGTAATGAGTTGGAGCTCATGGGGTTTTAGTTGGTAGGCGATGGGCATAGGTCCGTTGAATCCAACACTCCCTCCGCCTTCCCCAAGGCGGGGGCGTCTTTGGAAGATTTCCCCATGTAAAAAAAAAGTCATATGCTAGATTGTGTAAGAGATTTTGTCAGAAGCGCGAAACAATTAACACGTTGAAAGATATATAGTATTTCTTAAATGGCACTTGCAGATAAAAAGATATTTGGCTAAAGAGACTGCACCTTGGATCGCTTTAGCACACTTATAAAATAGTCCGAAAACTGACCTTTTTCCTTAACGAAGTTTGTAAGCTGCACATGACTAGGCTTCGTATCACATTCATTTTGCGACTATTTATTGTCAAGGGAAAATGTTAGCTTTCCGAACATTTTATAATTGTGTTGAAGTGATTTTTTTCCCTAATATCTTTTTACTTGTAAATGGAATGTGTTTAGTGTTCGGTGTTCAACAAAGATAGATTAATGCTTACAGCATTGAAAGCGTCAAGACCAATCCAGCCATAGTTGAATATTGTATTTAAGACCGCGTCTTAAGTACAATATTAAAATGTTTAAAACTAATCACAAAGTGGTATTAGCATTTTGAGATATTACTCAAGACGGTCTTGAAATAAGAACAATAGGCTATGGCCGGTATTCACAGTCGGTTCTTATATTTAAGACCATCTTAAGTACAATCTTAAGATGTCATTAACCAATCACAGAGCCGTATTAGCATCTTGAGATATTACTTAAGACGGTCTTAAATATAAGATTCGACTATAAATACCGACCTAAGTAATGTCTTACGATGTTAATAATACAGCTGATTGGTTCACGACATATTAAGATTGTACTTAAGACGGTCTTAAGGCCTTGGCACATAGAAAAACTTAAGCAGTAAAACTCAATCAGTAAGCAAATCAGCCAATTACAGTCAAGAATTTAAGGCACGGCCATAAGCGGTAGCGAATCCATACCGTTGATTTCTTACTGCTTAAGTTTTACTGCTTAAGTTTTTCTATGTGCCAAGGCCCTTATAGCGAATTCGGGCGCTTGTACTAGTGCACACTGAGTGCGCACTAAGGCTTGTTTATGATCTATTTTTATATAAAGTCATTTAAATACACATTTAAAAACTTTTTAGCCAATAAAACAATCTGTAATATCTATATGGATGCTGTACAAATCATTTTACAGACTAAGAAGTATTTGAGATGATCTGTAAATATAACAATTGATTAAGAACAAGCCTTAAGGTCAATCCAGACAAACTTGCATAGCACACAAACATAAGCATAAGAGAATTGATTGGTCCATATGCATGTGCATAAGGAAATAGACCAATCTGTTTCTTTATGAATATGGTTATGCACCTATGCAAGTTTGTCTGGATAGACCTTTAGTGCGCACTCAGTGTGCACTAGTGCAAGCGCCCGAATTAAACATAAGATCTGATTAATAAATACTGGCCTATTGGGAAAGAAAACATCCACCGCGGGAAAAGGAGCACTAGCGTGGCACAATAAACATGGCCGCCACGTCGACATGCAGTATTAACATTAGCTTTATATGGATAATGATGTGAAAAAAAATATTATTTTGTTAATTTTACATGAGAAATGTTGACACTTTCTTTGGACACTTTGTGTGAATATATCTATGCATCACTATCGTCAAGAAACATATGATCATGTTTTTTGACGATATATATGTATGTTCACACAAAGTGTCCAAACAAAGTGTCAACATTTCTCATGTAAAATTAACAAAATAATTTTTTACATCATTACCCATATAAAGCTGATGCTAAGGCCGATATTTTATGTGCGTACGACAAATTTTTTAAGCATGTTAATTGGCTGCAGGATAGAGAATTTCTAGAAACTCAAGAACTTCTCTATCCTACAGTCAATTAACATGCTTAAAAAATTTGTCGTACAATACATGAAATATCGGCCTAATACTGTCGACACGGTGGCCATATTGATTAGTTCACGCAGCGGCCCCCCTTACCTCAGGAATGTTCCCCCCTTACCACAGGAAAGGAATCATTGACGGGGAGTGTACATACGTCTCTCCAATCAACTCCAATGAGCGCGTTCAGCAGACCAAGCCGCTCAGTAGCAGTCGAACGTTTATTGGCTACCGCGTCGCTTCTTGCCGCGCGGCAAGCGTTTCCGCGTCCTGTGGGCAGGAGCCAATAGCCTCAATTGTAGAGCTTTAAAAAAGTAGGTATACTTGTCCGCCATTTTGGTCCAACCGCATGTGTGCGCATGTGCGAAAGCTGCGATAGGTTATAAGTTTTCGTACATGCGCACACATGCGGTTGGCACCAAAATGGCGGACGACGTGTATACTCACTTTTATAGAGCCTTATCAATTGTAGTCCTTTCTATTTCTTCTGATTACTTGGTGGGGATAGAAGTCTAGACACCAAGCGATCAGAAGAAAAAGAAAGAATTACAATTGAGGCTATGTCTGCACCGTCATGTTCCCACGCTGCCTCTTACGGCGGGAGCCGGTCTATATCTATATAAGTCTATGGTTCAAACTCCCAATAACAGACATTAGGGCCGGTATTCATAGTCGGTTCTTATTTCAAGACCGTCTTAAGTATAATGTCTTAAGATGCTAATACGTCTCTGTGATTGGTTCATGACGTCTTAAGATTGTACTTAAGACGCGAATACGGCTCTGTGATTGGTTAATAACATCTTAGGATTGTACTTAAGACGCGGGTCTTAAATATAAGAACCGACTATGAATACCGGCCTAAAACGTCTTAAAGACGTCATATCATAAGACGTCTTGAAGATGTCTTAATGACGTCCTTAAGACGTCATTTGTCCCGATTTGAGACATGCATGTTGTCTGGATACCACATTTTCTAAAAATCAAAAAGATATAATAAAAAGAGGAGTCAGCATAAAGTCTGTTTTAAGTCATCTAAGATCAAGATTTCAATCGTGATAAAAAATCAGTAAATTTAGTCAATGTGGGATCAAAGTGCAGACATTATTTTGACTTTTCTGTTCCCCTTAAGACTTGGGATAAACATGTGTGCAATGTGTATGTGCGCAATAATGTCATGTGTGCAAAGTGTATGTGCGCAATAATGATATGTGTGCAAAGTGTATGTATGCAATACGTTATGTGTGCAATGTGCTAATATGATTTTCTTATGGTATTTATATAGAATAGCTACTGCACCTCAAAAATTAATAAAAATAGGCTCATTCGACGCATTTTGGCACGAAACGAAAGAATCTGGCAGAAAAATGCGGCGGTCTGCCCTGCGAAGCGAGATATTTAGCGTTAAAGTTGACAATTCTTAGGTTAGAAATCCTGTCATACCGACGTGATGTAGCGATCATGAACATGCCCCGCGGCCACATGCGCATGCTCCGTGGCCGCACGCGCATGCAAAAGTGTGCGAATTTTAAACGTATGCATACTTATAATGCATAAATATAAATATGTACTTTTTATATACTAACTATTCTCTGCTTTAACAAATTATTTCTGCTACAGATATTAAGCGTTGAAGTTAACGAAACAGAAATAATTTATTAAAGCAGAGAATAGTTGGTATATAAATATGTGCTTTTCATATACCAACTATTCTCTGCTTTAACAAATTATTTCTGTTTCATTAACTTCAACGCCTAATTCTATAGCAGAAATAATTTGTTAAAGCAGAGAATAGTTGGTATTCCAAGTTATGAAATCTCTGTCATACCGACGAAATGTAGCGACACAATCGCGAAATTTTAAACAAATGAAGCGCGCCAAACTATGTCTAATATGGGTCGTATGTACCCGTACGCAAAATAAGAATCGTAATAAAAATAATTATCTAAAGAAAATGTTGTTTTTTGAATTTATACAGTTAATGGCGAGTCAAAAAAAATTAGTGGATTTTTTAATTCAACACGGTGTGTTGCCATCAAAAATTAATTGTGGGAATTGCGGTGTAGAATTAACTATTAATAAAGAGACATTATTGTTCCGATGTCAAAGAAGATATGCTACAGCAACTTCTACAAAAAAGAAACGTGTCTCCAAATGCTGTAATTTTTTTAAAAGTGCTAAAGTAGGCAGTTGGTTTGGAAACAGCAATTTGGAACTCGCTACAATTTGTAAGATTATAGCGAGTTTCCTAATGCTACGCCCTCCTCGACAAGAAGACCTCGAGGAAGAACTTGGTGTTTCTCCCAACACGGTTATCGACTGGTTCAGTTTTTGTCGCGAGGTAATATACTTTAATTTTATGCACTAATTTTAAATATCTACATATATTATTATTATTATTTTATATTTACAGGTCTGTGCGTACTGGGCTGATAAGTGTAGTGAGAGACTTGGAGGTCCAGGACGCACCGTTGAAATCGACGAGGCAAAAATTGGCCATCGTAAATACAACCGTGGTCGCCTTTTGAAAGGCAATTGGATATTTGGAGGATACGAGCGAGAGTCGAAGAAAATTTTTATTGTGCCAGTAGAGGATCGTACGGAACAAACGCTCCTGGCATGCATTAAGGAGTGGATCCTGCCAGGAACAACGATTGTTTCAGATTGTTGGTAGTCCTATAATTGTCTTAACAATGAGGGCTTCCAACATCTGACAGTCAATCACACATACAACTTCGTCGATCCAGATACTGGTAAGTAACGACAAAACATGTGATAGTTACAAGTACCTATATGTTAAAATAAATACTTCTTAATTTACAGGCGCCCATACTCAGCACATTGAACGTGTTTGGAGAGAAGTTCGAGCAAATATTCCAAAGTACGGGACTCGATCGTACCATGTCGAGGGATATTTATTCGAATTTTTATTCAAACACGCTCATCCTAGGGCTGAGAGAATAAAAATCTTCTTCGACGTCATCGCTCAGATGTATCCTCAATTGTCTACTGTCGAGGCCGGGCAAGCAGATTAATTAACATTTGGAGATATATTTCGACATCGGAACAATAAGAAAACTGTGTTGCAACATCCGCATTTCTCACAATTAATGTTTGATGTATCCCGTTGTGAAGTCTAAGTCAATTTTTATTTCATATTTTAATTAATAATCTTTATTCTATTAACATGTTATATATATATTAGATATTTAAATAAATTAATTTTTATTATTTATGCATTGGGTTGAAATTTAAATCCAACATTTTTTGCAAATAAACGCTGTAGCTGTATACATTGCTGCGACGAATTTGCCCGAATTCCTATAAAGTATAAAAAACAATAATAGAGGAAAGTCCCCTATTATTAGACAGGATCCTAATATGAGATATTTTAAGCTAAAAGGCCCTATATAGGCCCCATCTGTTGATCCCACCATGTAAAAAACCCGCCATCTCATATTAGGATCCCTATCTCATAATAGGGGACTTTCCTCTACTTATTTGATTATATAATTATCAATTAAAATTAAGTTACCTCGTTATTTAAATAACGGAATCTATCTTTAATATTCCGTTTCCTCTCCTCTGTGTATGCGTTTCTCAATGTAAAACTTAGGATATTGTGCAAGAAATCTTCCGAAATGTGATTTAAAATTGCAAAATTTACAATGATCATTCTATTATGATCTTTAAAATTTTTGTCCCAAAACATCTTCCGAATAAATTTGGGCCATGTTTTCACATCGCCAACAACATCTTGTACCGCGAGCCACGGATTATTATATATTTGCTCGACTGAATACATTTGGAGGTTGTAAATAATAATCTGAAATTGAGTGCGTTAAGGTACGTCGCTGCGCTTGTGGCCACAGAGCTGACAGAGTATGCGCGTGTGGCCGCGGGGCATGTTCATGATCGCTACATCACGTCGGTATGACAGGATTTCTAATCTAAGAATCGTCAACTTTAACGCTAAATATCTCGCTTCGCAGGGCAGACCGCCGCATTTTTTTGCCAGATTCTTTCATTTCGTGCCAAAATGCGTCGAATGAGCCTATTTTTATTAATTTTTGAGGTGCAGTAGCTATTCTATATAAATACATTTCTTATTTTATGTGCGCAATAATATTATGTGTGCAATGTGTATGTGCGCAATAATGTCATGTGTGCAAAGTGTATGTGCGCAATAATGTTATGTGTGCAAAGTGTATGTGTGCAATACGTTATGTGTGCAATGTGCTAATATGATTTTCTTATTTTATGTGCGCAATAATATTATGTGTGCAATGTGTATGTGCGCAATAATGTCATGTGTGCAAAGTGTATGTGCGCAACTAACAATAAGTCGTGTGGTCAGAGTATTAATTAATATTATATATTTTTTATTTTATATGTGCAATAAATTTATGTGTGCAATGCGTATATGCGCAATAATATGTCATGTGTGCAAAGTGTATGTGCGCAATAATGTCATGTGTGCAAAGTGTTAATATGATTTTTTTATTTTATGTGTGCAATATAGCCATGTGTGCAATGTGTATGTGCACAATAAAGTCATGTGTGCAATGTGTGTGTGCGCAATCTGCTCGTGTGCAATAAAGTCATGTGTGCAATGTGTTTGGCCATGTGCGCAAACGTACGTTCGTATTTTTAACTATTACATGTGCGCAATAATGCTTGTAGGCAATCGCTCTGTAGGCAATCGGGAATGTCGGCAAACGAAGCTGTAGGCAAAATATTGTGGGCAAACGAAGCTGTTGGCAATCGGGATTGTAGGCAAACGGGATCCCCCCGCTGATCAATATATGCTGGTATCTCAAAATATGAATTCTAGTATACATACAATTGATTCTAGATAACATCCATTCGATAAATATTATAGATTTATATGTCAGAAATATGTAGTTTATACTGTTCTTAAAACTGAGAGTAATTTAACCAGGAATCTACAAAATAATGGTGGCAGATCAGTATGCTGATATCTCAAAATGTGAAATTTTATTGTACGTAATATTAACTTCATATAATACCATAATGTAGGGGAGACGGCTGGTCTAGTGGGTAGAGCGCCAGATTCGTAATCCGGAGAACCGGGTTCGAATCCCGCTAGGCCGATGAGAATTTTTCTCAGCAAAACGCTGGCCCCCCCCCCCCCCCATCTGGCGGATAGATCTCAAAAGGATACAGTATCCCCAGATGGAAAACTGGGCTCCGTCTTTCGGAAGAGACGTTAAACCGTTGGTCCAAAAGGAAAATGGTAATAGTAGTGGATGAAATGATAGGGTTGGGTACGTCCCTTCAAAACGCCCTTTAAGGCCCCCTCGGGGTAAATAAAGTATATATCTTTATCATTTTTTTAAATACCATAATGTAAAATAAAGAATGACATTGGTCAAAATTGTTTATTTACCACCCTTGCATAATCAGTATGTGCCCAAAATCAGATCTGCAGCGTAGTAGAATACAATAGGTAGCAGATCATAAGATGAAAATAACCTGTAACTTAAAAGAAATCCACGCATATAAGATGTATTCATCGAAAGCAGTGGGCCGGTCATAACACCATAGTGTTGCAGTATGGGAATATACATGTATAAAAGCTAACAGCTTGACAGTAATAAATCCTGATAAATCACAATTTAACCATAAGACAGCTTAGCACATATTGTTGAAATGTACAGCTTCAAATATAAAACCACTAAAAAATAAATATAAAATCCATATATGCAATATCTATTGTATAACGATACAGAAAACTGTACATTAAACACGCAAGGATATCACATAGACAGAATACATAAGGGGGTCAATTCTGTAATTCAAGTGAGCTCACTCACTTCTCACACTTTCATGTCACATGAGTTTGCGTGAGTTTGGTCGCGTGATTCTGTAACATTGAAGTAAACGTACGAAATCACTAGATTTGCTAGTGTGGGGGAAAATGTTTTATCAGGGACTGTACGTGAATTAATAATCACGAATATTTGAAAATCCAAGGAAACGGCTCCCCTATGACTGTTACTATTACTATTGCGAGTTTTCTTGTGTAATAAAGTAAAAATGAATGTGACGGAGAAGCAAAAGCAAATGCTCATTAATTTTATGCGGTCTCATCCCGATTTCGGAAGAAGCAGATTGCGGTATAACCGTGAAAATAAAAAAAAATTAGTAAGTTATTTTACAAGTTGCTTTTTTATTAAATAAAATCTTTATAGACGCTAAATAATATAAATAATAATATTTATGGTAAATATATATAATATATATATATTTATGGTAAATATCTGCAGTATAAGTAATACTACGTTTACGCGAGCGTTACTTCTGTAGCTTATGATATTAATCAGTAATATAACAGTTAATCGACCTCAAGGTCGACTTCAAGGTCGCCATCAAGTGCATCACTATGAACTCTACAACTTTGGTCCTAAGCACTTTTTTCAGAAAATGTATCGTTTCAGAAATAATTAGCCATAACTGTTTCTACCTCCAGGGGTTGAGGGGTGCTTTCTACCCCTAAAAAGCGTATTTAGCCGAAACAAAAAAACACGTATTTAATATTTTTCGGTGTTTAATAAGTATGTTAAGTTTCATTCAAATCGGTGAGTATCAGTTGGGTAGTGTTACTTGTCAGAGAATCTTTTTTACGACCAAAAACACACAATTTACAAAATTGCAGGAAAATCAGAGGGGGATGTGTTATACTGCATATATTTACCATATTTGTAAATAAAAATTAAAAATAAACACAATATGTATATATTTTTTTATAGGATGAATTATGGGAAGAGTTAACCACAATTCTCAATTCTGCAGGCTCTGGTCCTCAAAAGTCGTCAAAAGAATGGGCAAAGGTAAATATATATACCTACATTAACCCAGATAGCACACGATATCTTATGGATATCTATTCATGTCCGGAATGTTTATGATGCTTTAGTGTTATTAATAATACTACGAATCTCATTTTATTAATAATATGGCATTAATGGTTATTCTTTCTTTGTTACAGACATGGCGTGATTGGAAGTCTAATCTATTAAAAAGAGTGGCTACATATAAAAGTTACACAGGTGGTACTGGAGGAGGACCACCAAAAACTTTAGATACAAGTCCCTCCGAAGACAATTTATTAGAATTTCTGACACCCGAAGCCAGCGGGATGTCTGACATTCCCGAAGGAGGAGCTATTGACGATAATAGTTCGTTTTCATTTACTAAGATAAGGCCTACTTTAAATAAACCACAAAGTTCGAAGAAGTCCTTGACACAGAGTTTGCAGACCTCACAGAATTTAAAGACCTCACAGAGTTTGTCGACCTGGAAGACTTCGTGTTCCCAGGAATCTCAAGATGCGGCCTCTTCCTGGCAGAGCAATGAGGTAATATATTGTTTTACTGTTCTATTGTTTTATAGAATTTTTAAATTAAAAAATGCTTTATTGGATTTTTTGACACCAGAAGTCAGCGGCAGTGCCGTCAGAAATGGAATCCGTCAGGTAATAGGAGATACGTACACAAAGACAAAGCACATACGTGTGCGCTTGGAGCCACTCAGAGGGCTCACGTGTACGTGCTTTCTCTTCATGTACGTATCCCCACTGCTCGGCTTTCGGTGACTCGCAATAGTCGCAATCCCATTTCTGGCGGCACTGGTCAGCGGGATGTCTGACATTTCCAAAGAAAGAGCTATATTGACGATAATAGTTTATTTTTATTGTTTTTATTCAGATAAGGCCGACTCTAAATGAGTCACAAAGTCCGAAGGAGTTCTCGACCTTAGAGAGTTTACAGACCTGGAAGACTTCGGGCTCCCGGGGACTGCAAGATGCAGCAAGATCCTCCTGGCAGAGTAACGTTGCAGGATCTTCCTGGCAGAGTAATGTTGAGGTAATGTTGTTTTACTGTTCTATTGTTTTAGAGTTTTTAAATTATAATATTAATTTTGTTATCTTAATAAATTTCAGAAACACCCCCATAGTGACGTGATAAACGTTGACGACCTGAAGACTTCGGGCTCCTTTTTTTTTACGTGAAATCTTCAACTGCTGGAATCCCCACGGAGGATAGCGGAGGCAACCAGTCCTGACGGGCAACCAGTCATGGATCCGTAGATCCAATCAGGGAGCGCCCGTCATTCAGGGAGCGCCTCCGCCCCTCCGGGGTTTGAGCCAGCAGCCCCTCCTAGGAGGGAAAGACCCCCGCCCCCGGGGCGGGACGGGGGAGTGCCGGATTCCACGCATATGCCTAAGCACACGCGTGGCCTACCGGCTAAAACACCCACGAGTGACCCTAACACTGCGCTTTGTTGGGGGAGCCCCGGGAAACGTTCTGATCACATCCGTGAGCTCCCCCGCGCGCTCGCCGTAACGAGAACCTCTAATCTGTGACGGATGAGTGCCACCACTCCCATCCGCCACCCCTCCCTCCGCACAGTGGGACGAAGGCTTCCAAAATTCGAAATTGCGACTAATACAATAAAAAGAAATGAATATATTTCCTAACTTATATATAAACTGAATCTTCATATTATGGTCCGAAATAATATAAGCGCGTTTATTTCGTACTTGTACAGAAACGTGAACATGAACGTATTATCAAACTTTTTATGTGTATGACATATCTCTGTTTTGTTGCTAAATATTTTAAGAAAAAATACAACTAAACAATACACAATCTAAGAAACTCTATTTTTATAAAAAGTACTATTATTAAATATGTAAGATACACGATTAAAATTTGTTTACCTTACTGAACAATAATTTAAACAATATGTCTTCGAAACTCTGTTTGGATCGATTTTTAACATTTAAATTTGTTGAGAACTGAGTAAATTTAGCAGTCTTTGGAACCTACTAGAACCACTTGAAATCGAATAATTTCGGAAGAGTACACATTGTAGATTAATTATCAGGCGATAATTTTGCCATAAAATGCCATACGGTTTAATGCACAACGTTTATATAAATAGATATAAAATAGATAAATATATTTATATTGTGGTGTGTATAATTTTTCGGATAAAACATCTTATCTAACAGGTTTGTATTTTATAGTGATGATATCTAAATCTCATATTAATAAAAGATCTATTTCTTTTAGCTGCACTGGCTGAACTAGTGGACACTGGTTAGTTCGAGTGAAATAAAATATACTTGTCTCACTCTAGCTTATTGCACCAGTGTACACCAGTTCAGTCAGTGCAGCTACACCAGTGTACACTAGTTCAGTCGGTGCAGCTAAAAGGAACAGATCCAAGGTGTCATGGTCGAACCCGGCATTTTTGCTGTTAGCGATCTGGTTAAACATCTGCGTTATATCGCTACTTGGAGATTATACGATCGCTTAGAAATATCTGCTTAGATTATTAAGCTATATAATGTACTGATAAAAGAATAATTGGGGATTCTGTCAAATAAGCAGATAAAGATAGCGAGCGACTAAGTGGTCCTACGCGTTATTTCCTTTGTTTCACACACGTACATAATATTTATGGAAATCATAATATTATTTACAGAAATTACAGATACTTTTTATTAACTGGCCGAATTTAATGGTATAGGTGATTTTCTCTTCTACTAGTTACATATTAGGTGCTTGCAAAAATTTATTGGATTTTTAGCATACTTCTTTTACTAATGCAAGAAATATGCTAAAAATACGATAAACTGTTGCAAGCCTATAATAATTTAATAGTTTATATAGTATTTTAAGCACATCTACCTATGTATGTACGCAAATAGAGTACTTCGTATAAGATTACTTTTAAGAATTTCTCGTTTTTTTAACAGTTTTTTTACAGTTTCCTTTATACAAAACGTATCATAACTTCCTGATTTTCCTGGAAATCCTTCTAAGAAATAACCTACTGCATCAATGATATCACATTCAAAAACCCTTAATATTAAAAAAATAAGATAATAGAGTAGATGAAATATTTAATAAAGAAAGAAGAGTTGGTTATATATACAGTCTTGTTAGAATCCAACAAAAGTCTAGATGTATTAGCAGTACATGTCAAGAACAGTTTTACTCTATCAGATAACTATGTAGAGTTAATAAAGAATAAACTCACAAATATATACAAGCTATTCTTGAGAAGATGGAAGGAGAGTAAATTCTGTAGAAGAAATTTCTTTACCAAACATAAAGAATGGCTTCAGGAGACATTTGTTCTCGAACCTGATACTACTCGTCCCTCCAACAACTTAACTTCGCGTTCTGTAGGTAGACCTGCAAAGAATTTTGAAGATTGTTCCACTAGTAGTAAGAGGAGCAAAGCACTTAATTTAATTGAAGAACATGGGATGGAAAAAGTAGAATACGCGTACAATTTAAGAGCGAAAACTTTGAAAAAAGTGAAATCGGAAGTACCTCTGAATTCCGAAGAAGCCTTAGCGCTTCTGATAGATTTAGATCTTACTAAAGAGCAATATTTGAAATTGCGATATATTGCAATTGCGCATAATAGCTCATTATTCCCTCCATATAGTCAGGTGTATACACATAAGAAGAAATGTTATCCTGAAAATATCAATGTTAACGAAACCGGAGCTAGCGTAGAATTGCAATCTTTTGTAGACCATTCTGATTAAGAATTTTGTCCTTAAAAGAGGACTTGTTGCAAACTTTGCCTGAGGGCCAATTGACGATGGCTTGGAAATGGGGGTGTGACGGTTCTTCAGGACAAGCTGAATATAAGCAAAAATGTAATGTTACTGATGTTTCGGATTCCGACTTATTTATAATATCAGCAGTGCCTTTGAAAATTATATTGGAAAATAAAATAATTATATGGCAAAATTTACAACCTTCATCAGTGAGATACTGTAGACCAATAAAGGACCTCGCACAAAAAGGCTGCGAAATGGCTCCCAGTCGATTTGGCTGAAATTTGAATATGATGTAGTTAATGTTGTCCTGATCAAATGTCTCATAGGGCTGGAAGACCAATAATGGCTAGTTTTTGAGATATTCGACTCCAAACATTGAGAAAATAGATGTTTTAGCGTATGTATATAGCTTTAATATATACGAATTGCATGTGTATTCGTGTGCGCTCGCGCGCATGCAGGTGTGTGCGTATGTGTGTGGGTCGGTGGTTGTGTGTGTGTGTGTGTGTGTGTGTGTGTATGTGTGTGTGCCCTGCTCTCGGCGTAACCCAGGATCAACGACGTGGACGTAGCAAAAAGCTGATCCCTTCGGGGTGTTGGTTTAAAGTGAGTAATCCCCTAGCCTCTCACGTGTGTGTGTGTGTGTGTGTGTGTGTATGGGTGCGTGTGTGCGTATGCGCGCCCGCGCGGGCGCGCGTGTGGAACTTCTAATTAAGGCACGTGTCTATTCCTTGAAAGTGGTAGGTTGCCTGCATCAGCGACGGTTTGAATTAGTGTAGTTGACGGATATTTTATGTGCTCTTCGTTTCTAGCATAACCCAAATACCACAAAACGCTACATATGTGAGCACAAGTACCCAGTGTACGAGTACCAGACTTGCAGGTACAATAATATCCTAATATTGGTGACAGCTCCTCGTCTATGATTTCGTTCATACCATCGTCTATCTCATTATTATCGATGGATTTATATGAAATCCAAAGTTGATATTTCGTCGCATTACGAAACCTAGAATAAACTCTCACTCTCAGTAATCCTGGCTGTGGAAGACGGTTTGCATCACGTAACATGTCGATTTGGAATTGCTCATCGTTGTTTCGTTGTACGTTGTCCTGAATGTATGAGGGTGCTAGTTTTATTTGATAAACACCAACCGTTAAATTCTTAAGGTATTCAATGTCTAGCATTGGAAAGTCTATTAACTGCCCCTCATTTATTGGTACCCATCGTTGAGCGTTTTTGGTTCTCAGATTTTGAACCTCAACAAGAGCTTGTACAACGTTCGGTTCTCTCGCTTTTTCGAGCATACG
>NW_027249681.1:60000-97749 GCF_030848795.1 Temnothorax nylanderi | reverse complement strand
TATAATATGCAGTGCGCTAAAGAGCCCGAGTTTTGCATTTTTGCTCTTAAAAATTATAATAAAATAAAACGGAGTTAAAGTGCAGTTTAACGTGCACTTAGTGCATAAGTGGCACCTGAGTTTGCCTGGGTCTCCTGCCGACCTTAATACATCTATATTATGGATACAAATAATGAGTAATTAAATGGGGTCAATATGAATCTATATATTTACTCTAACTTTACTGTTTATCTTTATCATATACAGTGTGACGTGACAAGTCGCGTCCGATCCCCGACGGGCTCGGCCGAGGGGAAGTGCGGTGATGCCTCCTCGTTTGGAGCGGGGAGGGCCATTGCGTATTACTAATTAGTCTTTAAGTTTCTTTTAAGGGGATTGCCGGTGGTGGACTAGAATCTATATGTAACGGCCATGAGCCGCCACGAGGGAAAACTCGGAGGACCAAGGAGGCGGCCCGAGGGACGTGGCTGCCGGTCGGGGTCGCGCCCGGACCTCCCCGCAAGCAGCGTCGAGCATTGCCGCCCGAATCCGACTACAAACTCGACCGCTCCAGCATTGAAACAAAGATTCCCGAGGACGCCCTGACATACTGCCGGAAAGGCCAGGATACAGAGGTACGGCCCAAGAAAGGGCACAGCCTTGTGGTCGCCACCCCGAGGGACTACGGGCGGACGTGGCCATGGCCTGGCCAGCCTGGCCCACGCAACACCGGCTCAATAATCACGGCCCGGACAGCCGGATTAGTTTGAAAAAGCCGCGTCGAGGCGGAAGCGGTTTCGAGCGGCGCCGAAAGTTGGGAGCGGCGCTAGAGGCAGGACACAGCGCTCGGATCGGCGGACCCACGGTCGACACGCTACTGCGCAGGCGCAGACCTTTTTTAGAAAATTTTGTATGGAGGCCGTTTGTCCCCGGGCTCAGACTCCTTCCCAAAACCTCTACGGTCTAAGTTAGAGTATCATGAGATAATATACCAAATTTGGTTGTTCTAATTTAAAAACTGTGAGGGTAGAATAATATCACAAATTAAATTGATCATCAAATTCTAACGCAACTGATGCTAATAAACATTCTTTCCCACAGACCTTTTCCCTCGCTTCGACCCCTTCCCAAAACCCTCTACGGGCTAATTATTAGACAGTAGACGATGTTTTTTTCCCCGAATAGTAATATTACCCCAAAAATTTTTTTTGAAAAAGAGACCTTGTTTTTAGACAATTTTGTATGAAGGCCTCTTTTTAATTTTTTTATTTTTATTTTTATTTTCTCATTAATTTATTCTTCATCGACACTATCCCCAACAAATTAGACAAATTTTGGGTACCGGTTTCCAAAAAATCGGTCTATTAATAAATAAGTAGTTCGCGGTCAGACAGACAGACATTAGAAAAATTTTGGAACCGGTTTCCCAAAACCGGTTTCCCCAAAAAAAAAAACATTTTGTCAAAATGAAACTTTTTTTTGAAAAAAGGAACCATAAAAATTATGTATATTTCCCGAAAAATTTTGGAACCAATTTTCAAAAATAATTCTTTAAGATTCGGTTGAAAAATCGGTAACAAAAAATAATACACATCATTGCCATCCCCATAAAATTCTACCTCTGTTTCATATATAATTCTTTAAGAATCTTCGGTCCATTAACGAATAAGTAGTTCGTGGTCAACTTTTTTTTTTTGAAAAAAGGAACCCTAAAAATTACGTATATTCCCGATAAATTTCGGAACCGATTTCCAAAAAATCGCTAACAAAAAATAATATATACACATTATTGCTATCCCCAGAAAATTCTACTTCTGTTTCATATATAATTCTTTAAGATTCGGTTGAAAACTGTACATTTGCATAGCGGACGAACACATATACATTTTTTCAAGAAAATCGGTCTATTAATGAAAAATTAAACCCATCGACACCATTCTCTAAAAACTGGTTTACAGCCAAATGTACATTCAATGCCAATATTTTTTTCCTATGTATTTTGGCCCGCTAAACTCGAAATCACATAGAAAATTTTTTTATGGATTGGTTTTCGAGATATAAATTTTTGGATTTTTTTTTCGTTTTTTCGGAGATAGCTTCACATTTTAGGCCATATCTCGACTTAGAAACGTACGATTGGGCCGCACAAGCTATCATAGTAAAGGTAATCGAATCTCGAACATCGCGTCTCACATTGTTTTCCAATCGGTTCAGTAGCTTCAGTGTTATGGGCCAAAATATATGAGAAACGTCGATTTTTGGGGCCAAAATAAAAATAGAAAAATTTACTCTATCGCCATGCAAAAATAGAAAACGTCAAATTATGTCCAGTTTCTTATTGTTTACGTATAGATCGTACTTTTACGAAAAAAACAAGCTATTGATGAAGAAAATCTATGGATAAATACCGGAGTTATGAGCAATTGAGTGAAGGTACAAAAAATCAAATTTACTCTGTTTTTGTATTTTTCCCCTATTTATATAGAAAACGTTTATTTAATTCATTTCGTTTATTTTTATTATTGAATTTAATATTACATGCGTCGATTAGAAATAATTTTGGCCCTGGTTCTCTTCCGTGCTATCTCTACGCTTTTTATTCCCTTTGGAAATAAAACCAAAAATCGTGAATCTAACGGAAGAGAACCAAAAAATCGTGAACATGACACGAAAGAGAACCCCAAAATCGTTGATATTACCACAAAATAGTGGACATAGCACGGAAGAGAACCACAAAAACGTGCACATACCGACAGGATTCAGGTACAGCCAAAACGCGAGCATGACCACTCTCATCTTTCTCTCTGGTACCTATTTCTCTCCGTGTACACCGTCTTCAGAGTTCGGTGCTTTGAGCGCCACTGGAAAGAACTATTAAAATAAATCTTGTGCGACCCAATCGTACGTCTCTAAGTCGAGATATGGCCTAAAATGTGTAGCTATCTCCGAAAAAAACGAAAAAAAAATCCAAAAATTCATATCTCGAAAACCAATCCATAAAAAAATTTTTCTATGTGATTTTCAAGTTTAGCGGCCAAAATACATAGGAAAAATATAGTGGCATTAAATGTACAGAAAAATTTTTTTTTGTAAACCAGTGAATTAGACAAATTTGGCACCGGTTTCCAGAAAAACGGTCCATTAATGAATGAGTAGTTCGCAGTCAGACAGACAAAAATTAAAAAATTTTGGAACCGTTTTCCCAAAAAATCGGTAATGATGCAGTTCTCAAAATATGTCTACGGTCTAAGTTAGAGTATCATGAGATAGTATACCAAATTTAGTTGTTCTAATTTGAAAACTGTAGATTTGCATAGCGGACAAACATACATACATTCATTTATATATATAGAGATAATTCAATTTCGGAACCGATTTCCAAAAATCGGTAATAAAAATAATACACATCATTGCCATCCCCAGAAAATTCTACTTTCTCCATTATTTTCATGAACGCGGGATATCTCTTTAAACATATATTTACCCTGTTTCATATATAATTTTTTAAGATTCGGTCAATTATTTCCCGAAAAATTGGAAAAATTTCGGATACCGGTTCCCAAAAGATCGGTAACGAAAAACTATACACTCTATAGCACTCCCCGGAAAATTCTACCCCTGTTTCATATATAATCTTTAAGATTCGGTTGAAAACTGTAGATTTGCATAGCGGACAAACTACAAACATACAAACATACATACATTCATTTATATATATATATATATATAATATTTTGAAAAAGTCTCGAAAGACAAGGCTACAAAAATATGCAATAAAAAATGGGGGATTTTATTTAAGAAAACTTCAATTATATTGACCTGGCCTTGAAAAGGTCACTCACAGTCAAGTCTATATTTTTATCATCTGTCCCCCTTAATATCCTATAACTTTATCAGAAATATTTTTCCATATCTAAAGCCGTTTTCGAGATCCAGGGAGCTGGGTCAGACTCACGAAGTAGAGAGACCTCTTACTTCGTGGTCAGACTTTAGAGATACCCTGTATATATAATTATAGTATAACAAATATCAATTTGTACAAACTTTTCTTTGTACTAATTTTGACATAACATTTATTGTTTTGTCTAGAATAATGGTTTAAAACTGGTTTAGAATAATGTTTAAAAAAAAATTAAAACTTTATTGCTGTTATAACCTAACCTATAATGGGCCTTCAAACAATGAGATTGTGTAAAACACAATGATATAGATTAAAAGAATAATAACTGATGTTTTACTTGACTTTCTCTTTCTTTATGGATCTTTCAAGATAGAACAAGAATTATGTTCCGGCATGTCACGATCATTAGTATTTCCAATGTTAATTCTAACCAACCGTTAATTTTTCAGAATTTAATGTACGACTTCTATTGGCTATTCTGAAAAATTAACGGTCGGTTAGAGTTTAAGATAGTTGAAAATAGTACCCTGCATCTTCCTCTTTTTGTTGAAAACATGAGTCACATGTGTTATTAGATATAAGTACTAGAGTGCACACTGCCCGCACTGGCTTGGCGCTCGGCTGGCGCGAGCCGAGAAAGAGGTTATGACATACTTATATCTCAGTGAGTCCACTCATACGCTAGAAAGACGTATATAAGGGTTTTCGCACATGAATTGCTATGGCAATTTGGTGTACAAAGATTCTAAGAAAAAGACAAAAAACAGCATACATGCATATAATTAAGTTATACTACAGTATTATAGTTTCAATAAATTATTTTATAATCTTTTTGCAACGTTACAGGAACATTTCGGCGAAATATTGCAATTGTATGTCTCTGAACTGTCTCTGCAATGTTACATTGCAACTTGCAATGTTGCAACGTTTCTGAAATGTTTCTGGAAGCTTGGTGCTGTATGGGTATATATGGAGGGGTTAAAGCCATAGTGGTGTAAGTCACTTTTTTTAACCTATTGAGTTAAGTTCATAGATGCAGTCTACACATGCAGATATGTTGAAAAAAGAAGAAAAAAAAAGTGTCAAAAAAATTGACTTACACCACTATGGCTTTAACCCCTCCATATATATAATTCTCTCTTTGTAATTGGTGCAGTATTAAAAGATGTCACATATTTTTTTTTACTCCGGTCGCATTCTTCCCTAAATATGTTTATTGTTTTTTTATTTAATCAAAAATTTTAATATTTTATTAAATTTCGAGGTCTAGCAGCGCCAAGTTTTTTTACAAGAAAAAATTATTTATTTTATTTTAATTAAATATTTTTATTTTTATTGTTACTTCTTTAATTTTTTGTGATTAAAATGATTCTTTGTAATATTATAATTTTGTCAAGGAGAATTGAAACTACTACCACTTGGGTTGATAGGAAAACCCTTGGAAACACAAGATACGTATCACTTGGGTTGAGTTAATTAACACAATTTTGTTTATTTTTTAAAAGTAAGTGTAGTTGCACTGCAATTATTTTTTAAAGCAATATGTATATTTTCTTTGTAATTTTGAACTGTCAAGTCTTCTGTCGATCTATTTTTTCAGAGTTTGCAGATTTAGCTCCACGTAATATTGTCTGCTCTAGTTTTCACTTTCTCACATTATTAATGCTCACATTAGCACAAAACAATCGGCAAGAAAAAGTAAATTTATTTATTATCTGTAAAAATTCAAAAATTCAAATATTATATATTATATATATTTCTTTCCCAAAAATGAAAATTGGCTACGAAAAATAGAGTAGGTATGATATATCCCCACATAGCAATCTCAAGAGATTTTCGGATATCCAAGGTTTATCTGCATAAAACCTGAGGATATACTTAGGATGTACCGAGGATGCCTATATGTCTTATAAGATATCCAAGATATTCCAACGAATGTAATAACGAAATTCGATCCCAACAAAATCGACCGGATGTCTAAATATCTAATGTTATATGGGATATTCTCAAGTAATTCCACGGATGATTTTTTAGTTTGGATCAAAATGGGATCAAATCAGATCATCCTATGGAGATTTTTTTACTATGTGGATCGATGAGTAAACAATCATCCGAGTCGAGAGATACCTTGAGATCTACAAGTAACAAATCCTACAAGTAAGTAGGACGAGATTCCACAGCTTTTCTAATAACTCATCATCAAGATTTTTCCAACGCGATTTTTTCATTTGGAAAATCGCTTCAAAAAATTTGAAAAAATTCTGAAAAATTCTGTGTTGTATATAAAAATGGTTTAAGCAGCAGCTTACAGTGGACTAACGTCTGCTTCTAATTTTTTTCAATATTTTTTCGAAAAAAAACTCGAAACACGCTCGAAAAAAAGCTCGAAAAAATTAGAAGCAAACGCCAGCCCACTTTGGGTCAAGACTTAAAAATTTTGATATCTGACACAGGATTTTTGAGAATTTTTTCAGATTTTTAAATTGTGGCCATCAATATGTCGGTTTAAAAAATTATAACTAAATTAATTTTATAAAAAAGAATCTAAAAAAAATTCTGAGTGCATTTTAGAGTTGGAACAATAACATAAAAAATCGCCGACCAAATCCGAGAGGTCGAGGGTCAAACCCAGGTCGATTTGGCATGGAATGCCGCATATGTATAGATATGTATTATGTGTGTGTGTGTGTGTTTGTGTTTGTGTGGTGGGTGTGGGTGTGGGTGTGGGTGTGGGTGTGGGTGTGGGTGTGGGTGTGGGTGTGGGTGTGGGTGTGTGTGTGTGTGTGTGTGTGTGTGTGTGTGTGTGTGTGTGTGTGTGTGTGTGTGTGTGTGTGTGTGTGTGTGTGTGTGTGTGTGTGTGTGTGTGTGTGTGTGTGTGTGTGTGTGTGTGTGTGTGTGTGATAATTTAAAATATTCTTAAAAACATATTAATTCTTTAAAATATCGTCGGACGCCTGCCTTTGTTCCTCTTCATCTCAACACTGTAATATAGAATAAGAATAAGTAATATCTATATGATTATATGTTCAACATAGCCCTTGTAAAAAAAAATTAGAAACTTGCACATTCTTCCTCATCATTACAGATCGCTATCATTGCTCCTATTTTATTTGATGCATAATTATTAGTATTATTAGTTTGGCTTCCTCATAGAGGAAGCTTCATGAGCGAAATAAATAGGAGCAATGATAGCGATCTGTAATGATAGCGAAGCAATGTGCAAGTTTCTAATTTGCACACTTTTTAAAATTTTAAATTTAACCTTTTTATGAATTGATAGAGAGTCAGCTTATTGTTAGTAGCACAAGTGGGGTTTTACAATCGACGCAATGTCAAATCAATGTTGACTTTGCGAGTTTCAGGCTACATGGTCCATGATGGGACTTCGCATATGGACCTTTGATCGCGTATAAAGCTAGATCTAATCAACCAAATCTTAAAGAATTATATATGAAATGGTGGTAGAAGACTGAAGAATATAATAGAATTATAAATAGCTTGATATCTCAAAATTGGCGGAAGTTAGAGCAACCACGGACATTTCTTAAAAAATTCAAAATTTTATAACGAAATAACCCTTTTACCGATCATCACCAAATTCAATACCAACCTTCCTTTAATGATACTCTATATAAAATTACATGTATATAACTTATACACTTTTTAAGCAGAAATGGGTAACCCCTTCACACCGATCCTTGCCAAATTCAATACCAACCTACCTTTAATGATACTCTATCCTCTGTCCATAAAAAAACTTAGCTCGATACCTCAAAATTTGCGGAAATTAGAGCAATTACGTAGATTTTTCAACCGACCTTAAAAAGGAGGTTCTATATTCAGCGAGTATGTATGTATGTCCGCGATTTTCTCTGAAACTACTGGACGGATTTGGATGCGGTTTTCACTGTTCTATAGAGCAATCCCGTAGGAAGGTTTTAGTTCATAAAATGTCGTGTTAGAACATCAGGGTACGGAGCAATAAGGAAATATGCGATAATAATTATAAGCAACTAATAAATTATTATTTTTTATTCATATTAATTTTGAAGCACTAAAAAAGTATAAAATAAAAATTTTTTGTTTAAATAGAACCGACTTAAAAAAAAAACTCTAAAAAGTATTTAAAAAATTTAAAAAAAATTGAAGAAAGCTTTAAATAGTATGAAATAATACTTTTAAGAATCCCTTTCAATTTTTTGAAATCGGCGCAAAATTAATAATACTTTTAAGAATTACTTTCAATTTTTTAAGTCGGCGCTAAATTAATTTAGTAATTATATTATTATAAACAAAGTTATAAACAAATATTGAAACGGAACATGAAATAGGTAAAAATGGTTCTCTGACACCTCATCTGACTTAAATTTGGCGAGATCGCCAAATTTAACGCCTCTTGATTTTTACTTATGGGGAACTTTAAAAAATAAGAGTCATCAAAATAGGTAATAATTTTTACCTATTTCATGTTCCGTTTCAATATTTGTTTATAACTTTGTTTATAATAAAGCATTTCTAGCCAAACTTCATATAATATTTTTTTCTTATGTTCACTTGTAGAATATGCTCCCGCAGTTTGTCGGGTAAAACCCGGGGCACCCTGTGTAAAATAATGATAGTATTATATCATACATAATTATATTACTAGTTTTAGAAAGATATATATGCATGTAAAATAAGAAAATATATAAAATTACACGTAAAACAATTTATAGAAATTTCAAATATAATTACACACATATACCTATTTATCCACATAATGTGTAATGCATATTTAACCCTCCGTGTACGTGGGTCTACGGCGTCCGAGCCAAAATAATATCTGCTCGTAACTGTAAAACTGGCAAGCCTGCCTCCCTTTCTAAAAAAGTAAGTGGGAAAAGGGATTCAAGAGGGACCCAGAGCTATTGCGAAAGATCAATATATCGCCGAATACCGAGCAAGTCAAGTCTCGCACAGACGTCTCAGACCCATGTATGCACTAGACATAATCTTTTTTGTAAGTAATAACTTTGCTAATATTATTGAAAGTTCATTAAAAATCAAACATTAAATAAACAAATGTTTATCAAAAAATTATAAAATTGTCAACTACAATGTAGACAGATGTTTTGTAAATTTTTTCAGATTTTTTAAAATACTTTAAGGTAGGGAAAATAACGTTGGACATGACAGACTTACGTATGCACTAAGAAGGTACCGAAAAACGGAGGGTTAATAAAAGCATTCTTTCATATATTTTATATATTTTTGAAGCGTGTGAGAATTTATATTTTATTACTTTGCGTATACGCGTCTCCGTGTAATACGCAGATATCTGTAGCATACGCTGTTATACCCGCCTCGATACGGGTACCCGTACTGACGCGGGTATAACAGGTACCCGTATTGATACGGGTAGCGGGTACCCGAATCGATACGGGTAGCGGGTACCCGAATCGATACGGGTACCCGTGGAACCGGTCCAGATCCGTATACAACGGGTAACGGGCGAACGGGCGGGTACCCGAATACCCGGGTACCCGTTTCTTTTTCCGAGCTCTAGTTTAAATTGAATCAAGATGATGAAAGAGCGAGGCATTTATTATACACAGAGATTTCGTCACAATATGTGTATAAAAAGAAAGAAACAAAATGGAAACTACGTCAAAAAGGAATGGAAAAGATCATTTCCAGACTATATACAGTGAGCATAAAAGATGATGAAAGATATTATCTACAACTGCTTCTCCTACATGTTGTGGGAGCTAAATGTTATGAGGATCTGAGAACTGTCAACGGAGTTCTTTATGAGACGTTCAAGAATGCGGTAAAAACAAGGAATTTGATAGAATCAGACGATCAATGGGACAAAACGCTAGAGGAAGCGAAAGAGAGCCAAATGCCTGCACAGATTAGAGAGCTATTTGTCTATATTTGCATATTTGGAACACCTACAGATGTACCAACACTTTGGAATAAATATTTAGACGCCATGATTGAAGATTATGTACACAGAAATATGGATAATCCAGAAAATATAGCTATGAATTATATCGAGGAAATTATGAAAAATAATGGAACTAGCTGCGTAAACTTCAAATTGCCAAAACCGAAGCCAGTGAAAATTACCAAAATAGAATATAATTTAGATGAAGAAAGAAGTAGAGGAGAAGATTTATTATCGACATTAAATGCAGAGCAAAAGCACGTGTACGATTTAGTAATGCGAGCAATTGAAAATGAGAATGAAGTCAAAAGGTTATTTTTTATAGACGGATTTGCTGGAAGTGGAAAAACATACCTGTTTAATACATTACTAAGTGTAATCAGAGTAAGAAACGAGGTGGTTTTACCATGTGCGTCAACAGGCATAGCAGCAACACTTCGAAAGGGAGGAAGAACATATCACAGTCTGTTCAAGCTAACAATACCAATAGATGAGAGAACAAAATCAAATATCAGAGGAAACACGCAGGAAGCAAAAAAATTAATCTCTGCAAAACTAATAATATGGGATAAAGTGAGCATGACTGTAGGACAGGCTCTAACAGCAGTCGATAAATTATTAAGAGATCTGATCAGGAATACAAAACCATTTGGAGCAAAAGTAATTCTTTTTGCAGGAGACTTTAGACAGAATTTACCCGTAGTGGCTCATGCAAACAGAATAGCCCCATAATTGAGTCAACTGTAAAACACAACCCAATATGGAAGAAAGTAATTCAAATTAAGCTCAAGGAAAATATGAGAACAGGGGAGGAAAGAGAATTTGCAAATTGGCTAATGGAATTAGGAGAGGGTAACTTAACGAATACAGATGGACTACAAGATACAATAGAAATTCCACATGAATTTTTATGTAAAGGATCACTAATTACAGAGATTTTTGGAGAAAAAATAAATATGGAAGAAATAATGGAGAATCCAGATAGAGCGATCCTTTGTCCAAAAAATGAGGACACATTTAAAGTTAATGACAACATTTTAGGTTTAGTGGAAGGAGAAGAAAAGGAATATCTCTCCATTGACTCTATTGAGAGTAAAGAAGAACAGGAACATTTGAATTTTCCAACGGAGTTTTTAAATAGTGTGACCCCGAGTCGAAATTTTAGACCTATTTTCGACCTGAATTTTCTAACATCTGTAGATGCTAGAGGATCAATGTAGGTTTAATTTACACGGAAACTTTAGTCCTACTTAGCGTCTCTAAGATAGCAGAAAACGCACAAAATGCCGCTTGTAGGTTCTAAAGAGGACTTCAGTAAAGCCTCGTAAAAGCCTCCAGGTCCTCTGGATGATCAGGTCCATTAAGATTGCAGTCCTCTTAATGCTAGAGGAAAAACGAATATTCACCCGACAAAAAAATTATTTATTTCGAAATTTTATTACTATTTTTTAACTAAATTTGTTTCTTAAGATGCAGTCTATGATTATAAATATTTTCTCGTATTTGAAAAAAACACTTACCTTGGTGGGATTCGAACTCGGGACCTCGGGACCTCTGGATCGTGAGCCAACTGCCTTACGTGGTAGACTACTTCTTAATTTAGTGTAAGTGTTATATATAGTCTACATATGTCATAACCAGCGCAAATATATAATTTTTCAAAAATCATCTTAAGAAACAAATTCAGTTTAAAAAGAGTAATAAAATTTTGAATTGGATATATGATATAATATTTCTTAATGTCGGGTGAATGTCAGAAACCAGTGCCGGCTCATTACGAAATTTTGTGTTCGTAAATATATTTATGAAAAAAGTATAGGGGAGACCGGGGCCTAACCGTCAGTTTTTTTTCGGTGCCGATTTTTAACAAGAAAATAAATAATTGAAGTTAAATGTGGTATACCACTGTAAAGAGTGAACCTTTAGCTACAAAATTTATTAAGGAAATTTTTATCTACGTCGCTTTGTTTAACCGGTATAGAGCAAAAACGACAACGGTGCAAAAATTGAAATCTCAAAAATGCCGGGGTTTAACCGTCACCCCCCCAGGGTTTATCCGTCACACTGCATTTTCAACACATATACATACATCTAAGCCCGAAAAATGATAGGATACATGTTAATAATTGTTTTTTAAGAGAAAAATATAAAAATTTATTAAAAAATAATTGTTTTACTTATTCCATAAAACAATTTAGGCACGTGAATACAGAGGTTAACCAAATCGTAAACTCCCCAACGGCACGTCATATTGTCAACGCGGGCAACCACGGGGAACACGCGTGACGGCGTTCCGGTGCCATAGGATCAGCGCGGACCCTCGAGCAACCTAATCAAGCCGCGTTTCTCGCGGGGGAGCGATAAATAGCGACGGGGGGTTAGAAAAGCTCGCGGTGGAGCGCGACCATTTTACCGACTCGACGGCGTCCTCGCGCCGATTCCTCGACGCGCCGACGACGACGACGACGACGGCCACGACCACCACGACGACGACGACGACGACGACGACGGCCACGACCACCACGACGACGACGATGACGACGACGACGACGACGACGACGACGACGATGACCACCACGACGACGACGACGACGATGACCACCACCGACACCACCACCACTACAACGCCGGCGACGACGACGACGACGACGACGACGACGACGACGACGACGACGACGACGACGATGACGACCACCACCGATACCACCACCACTACAACGCCGGCGACAATGACGCCGAGACGTGCGAACGCTGGACGATGCGGTCGCACGCGCGACTGTCACTGACACAACGACCAACAACGACGATCTACCGCGCGCGCGGCATGTCAACTCTCGCGCGGAAATCGCGGGATCTCAGAGCCGTGCCGTGCCTCGCCGTACCTCGCCGACGTGCCGTGAGCGCGAGCGATCTCAAAAACAACGGTCCGCCATCTTTTCGGTCGGCCAAAACACCCGTTTTGCGACGATACGTGCGTACTATTTCCCTCCTATACAAACTGACGCACGTGCAAGGGAAGACAGAATCACGCTCGAGGGAAACCTAACCTGAAATCGCCGTGAGCCGAAGTCGTGCGCCCGGCGCGCCACAGTGACGAGACTGACGGATAAATCCCGGGTGCTTACTGACGGATAGGCCCCAAGCACAAGTTTCAGGTTTGATCGCCCACGAAATATTAGACATCAACGATAATGAAAAAACTACACTGGATTCGTGTTCAGCATGCATTACTCTTTATAATCATGTACTTTGAGATTTGGAGAGCAAATATTATTGCAGATATTACAAAATTTCCACGCGCAGAAAATTTCACTTTCACCTTCCGAAAACACGTTTGCCCTCGTAAAAATCATAACACGGCAGATAACCTGCCGAAACTCCGTTGGTTACATGGGTACCATAAGCAGCGTTTACAACGTTAATAGCGAGTTCGCACAATATACAGGTTCCGAGATATTTGATTTGACGTTTAGACCCCGGCGACGGTTAGGCCCCGGTCTCCCCTATTTATAAAGTTAAAACATCCTTATCAAATCCTTACAAGGGCCTCACTAGACAAAAATAAGGAAACCTTTCTTATGGCTTCCCTAATAAATAGTCATAGTCAGTAGACGTAAGTAACGCATAAGCTTTGGTGTATTTTAACAGTCAGGATACGCCAAAGCTTGTGTGTTACTTACGTCCACTGATTATGACTGTCGTATATCGTTACGCCATGTTATAATTTTTTTAATTACAGCGTAATGATCTCCATTACATCGACAAAGTCTTATGCAATTACAATTACTAATTTTAATAAAATAAATAATTGATCCTAATAGAAATAGATTATTGTTTACATATTGAATAATATAAGATTGAGTTTCTAAATTTCTTTGGTATGTTTGTGATATGTATAATTTCTCATTTTTTAATAAACGGAAATATTTATGAATTACGCGCGTGCCACTAATATCTTGCATATCCTCTTATTTTAAGAGGCTATTCGGATTATTATAGTAGAATTTGCTATAGAGGAATTTACTCTTGATTATATCTCACGCATCCACTCTTTTATAAAGTAATACGGCTTACTTAAAGAAAAATATGCTTCATGTAAGATTTTTTGCTTAGAGGAAGTGTCAAGAGGAATTCCCCACTTATCAGTAGAGTATTTTTTTTGGGGTGTTCCATCGATGAGTTACTTCATTGGAAAGCATCAGAATTTAAAATGTGGTATTTTTTTATTCTATTCCTGTACTTAAAGGTGTAATGCGACAAGACTATTTTGAACATTATCTTCTCTTAGTAACAGCAATAACTATACTCAATAGTGAAAAAATTACTTCGTTAATGATAAATGTAACTGAAAATTTTTTTAAAAAATTCGTTAGAGAGTTTGAAATATTATATGGTTTAAATTTTGTTCAATTAACATACATCAATTGCTTCGTTTAGCAGACTGTGTAAAAAGACTTGGACCATTATGGGCGTTTTCGTGTTTCGAATATGAAAATATTAATGGTCAATTATTGAAATTAATTCATGGAACAGGCCACATTGATACACAAATTGCTAAATCTCATGATCGCTATATTAAAATGATACGATTAATAGATGAAGTACTTGAAGGTCCTATCCGAGATTTTGTGTAAATCGAAAAAAACAGGTTAAAATTATTGAAAGAGTTTCCGAAAGTTCTTTTAGTGTCGGTACATATCAAATTATACCATTAATACCCAATGATCTCATTAATATATTACGTAATCTTCGAATTCCTGAAAATGTAGTAATTCATAAATATTTCCGTTTATTAAAAAATGGGAAATTATACATATCACAAACATACCAAAGAAATTTAGAAACTCAATCTTATATTATTCAATATGTAAACAATAATCTATTTCTATTAGGATCAATTTATTTTATTAAAATTAGTAATTGTAATTGCATAAGACTTTGTCGATGTAATGGAGATCATTACGCTGTAATTAAAAAAATTATAACAGACTATATATTACATGTTGAAGGAGATAATTTTATATACGATAGCAATACTTTTTTACATAAATGTCACGTACAAAATAATATTGAATTAATTCCTATTGACAATATTGTTGCACCTTGTGTTCACATGATTATTAATAATGAAATGTATGTAGGTATTCCTGTAAATCAACAAGAACTTGAATAATGATGTTAACTTAACGATCAGAAATTCTCCCTGCAATTCTTAAATTGTTATAATAATTATGTCTTCAATAATTTTATATAATAAAATATTTCTGTTTTATAAAAACTAATACGTTTTGCTTGTCTTTCTTATAATATTACATATTTTAATATATTTAAATTTCTATATTTATTTTATTTTATTGTAAAAAAATTCAAAAATAATTTAAAAAAGAAGAAAGTTTGATTAACTATATTTAATTTATATTACAAAAGATTAAGAAAAATTTAGAAGTATCACAGTAGGATGAGTACCAATCCATCAAAATAAAATTTATAGGTTTTAAGTAGTAGCTGTAGGTTAAATAGAATCAATAGAGGTTGTTATAGACTTCAGAGTACTAAAGTAGACGTTAAGTTGAATCTGAGGTCGAAAGTAGGACCAAAATTTCAACTCGGAGGCTTCAGAGTACCAAAGTAGACGTTAAACTGAATACTGAGGTTGAAAGTAGGATCAAAATTTCGACTCGGGACACCAAGTGGAATGCCAGTTCATCGACTAAAATTAAAAGTGAGTGCCACAATAATACTTTTAAGGAATATAAATTCAAAGAAAGGATTATGCAATAGAACAAGATTGATCGTAAGAGAACTGAAACCAAACCTGATTCATGCGGAGGTTATGACAGGGCCAGTAAGAGGAGAAATTGTCTTCCTACCAAGAATCGATTTCATACCAAGTGATATTGAACATTTAAGCTTAAAAGGCGACTTAAGTTTCCAATACGTGTCGCATTTGCAATGACAATAAATAAAGCCCAGGGACAAACATTAAAAAAGATAGGGATATATCTACGAAATACAGTATTCGCACATGGACAACTCTATGTAGCATTTTCAAGAGCAACAAAAAGAGGAAGTGTAAAAATAAAAATAGAAGAAACCAACAAACAAGAACATTTAATTGAGGGAAAAAATACATCTTTTACCAAAAAGTGGTATATCGAGAAATTTTGTAAATTATGGAGACAAAAATAAATGAGAGCCAATAATGGCGGGTTACCCTTAGGAAAATTTACTTAAAAAAACTTAAAATAAACTAGAAAGTTTACCAAAAAAATTACTATTGATAAACTATTGATAACTATTGATAAACTAGAAGTGATTTCGAACCAAACTTTAAGTATTTCTATAATATACTTTAAAGGTTACTTTAAGTTAACTCATGCAATTACTATTAATCACCCCAAAAAAAATATTCTGTCATTTAGTGGCTCCCGCTTGATTTTAGAGGATTTTCCTCTGAAATACGGTCTCAAGAAGATATTTTAAAATCTAGAGGAATATCCTCTAACCATGAGACACTAGACTTAAGATTGCAGTCCTCTTAATACTAGAGGACACTGATTTCCGATATTCACCCGGAATAAAAAAAAATTATTTATTTCGAAATTTTATTACTATTTTATAACTAAATTTGTTTCTTAAGATGCAGTCTATGATTATAAATATTTTCTCGTATTTGAAAAACACACTTACCTTGGTGGGATTCGAACTCGCGACTTCTGGATCGTGAGCCAACTGCCTTACGTGGTAGACTACTTCTTAATTTGATGTAAGTGTTATATATAGTCTACATATGTCATAACCAGCGCAAATATATAATTTTCCAAAAATTATCTTAAGAAACAAATTCAGTTTAAAAAGAGTAATAAAATTTTGAATTGGATATATGATATAATATTTCTTAATGTCTCGTGTGGTGCAAGTGTGGTGAAAAAGGGAACTTGTCTTTTTAAGTATACTGTTGAAACAACACGCATAAGTTAAAATCAGCTTTAAGTATTACCTTTATAAAAAGTAAATTTAAAGTATATTTATAAGTATTACGTTTGTTAAAAGTAAATTTAAAGTATATTTGCGACTTGCTTATAAAGTTTTTATTGAGGTTAATAACTTAAAGAAAACTTTACGCTCGGCTGTCAGTATACTATTAGTCTACTATTATACTAATACTATTAGTATACTATTATTACGGCTAGTATACTTTATAATACTTTAAAATACTTTAAGTAACTTTAAAAAACTTTAAGTAAATTTTCCTAAGGGTAGTGGAAGGTAAAAGCGCGCAAAGCGCGGGCGAAAAAAAAGAATAAATGAATTGATATTAGAACAGAAAGGCAGCAAATGTAAAACTATAAACCCGGTAGAATTCTTAAACAAAATAAAAAAAGGAGAAACAGAAAAAAATAAAATGAGAAAAAATGAAAGAGAGCCAATAATGGCGGGTCAGTGAAGGGTGAAAACGCGCGAGGCGCGAGCCAAAGTAAAATTTAAAGACTTCAATATTAGGGGATTACATTTTTGAAATATTTGACAATATGCTAATCTGCATCTATAATATTATCTATTATTTATTATTTATTAAAAAAGAATTCGAAGATGTAGGTTAGAGTTTGAGGAGAAAGAATATCTTTGGTGCTCCTAATTAATGAGTGAGTTTGGGGAGAGAGGAATAGATTTTGAGCCCGCGCGAAACGCGGGCGAAAAATCTAGTCATATATAAGTACCTGACGTCTAAGCTGTCTGTATGTCTGACCGCGAACTACTCATTCGTTAATGGACCGAATGTTAAAGAATTGTATATGAAATATGGGTAGAAATTTCCGGGAATGGCGGGTGGTGGGGTTAATTTTTGTTACCGATTTGTTTAAAACCGGTTGCGTAATTTTTCTAATTTTTCGGGAATTAATTGACCGAATCTTAAAGAATTATATATGAAAGAACTAAAAAATGTAATAGAATTAGAAAAATTGCTAATAATAAAGATTGTCGATTTAAATATATTATTTTTGGAATAATGTTTAAAAAAATCTACGTGATTGTTCCAATTTCCGCAAATTTTGAAATATCAAGCTGAATTTCTTTTTATGGATAAAGTTTTGGCAAAGATCGCTGAAGAAGTTACCGATTTTTGCCTAAAAAGTGTATAAGTTATATATGCAATCTTATATAAAGTATCGCTAAAGAAAGTCATTTAAGGAAGGTTGGTATTGAATTTGGCGAGGATTGATGGCGATGAGTCACCGATTTCTGTTTAAAAAGTATATAAGTTATACATGTACTGTTATATAGAGTATCATTAAAGGAAGGTTGGTATTGAATTTGAGGAGGATCGTTGTAGGGGTTATACCGATTTCTGTCTAAAAAAATTCTACGTGATTACTCTAATTTCCGCAAAGGAGATATCAATTTTTTATGGGTATAATATCATCAAAAGTAGGTTGTTATTGAATTTGGCGAGGATCGGTGAAGGTATTACCGATTTTTTGCCTATGTAGTCTGAACTCCCAAAGTCAACATCGATTTGACATTGCGTCGATTGTAAAACCGCACTTGTGCTACTAAGCTGACCCTCTATCAATTCATAAAACGGTTAAATTAAAATTTAAAAAAGTGTGCAAATTATTGAATTTGATGAGGATCGGTGAAAGGGTTACCGATTTCTGCTTAAAAAAATGTGTGTTATTTGATGGATAGACTATCATTTAAGGAAGGTATTGAATTTGGCGAGGATCGCTAAAGACGTTACCGATTTTTGCTTAAAAAAGTTACATGTATAAGTTATACATGTAATTTTATATAGAGTATCATTAAAGGAAGGTTGGTATTGAATTTGGAGATAATCGGTAAAAGGGTTATTTCGTTATAAAATTTGAATTTTTTAAGAAATGTCCGTGGTTGCTCTAACTTCCGCCAATTTTGAGATATCAAGCTATTTATAATTCTATTATATTCTTCAGTCTTTTCTACCCCTATTTCATATACAATTCTTAAGATTTGGTTGATTAGACCCAACTTTATACGCGATTAAAGGTCCATATGCGAAGTCCATATATGGACCATGTAGCCTGAACTCCCAAAGTAACATTGATTTGACACTGCGTCGATTGTAAAACTCCACTTGTGCTACTAAGTTGACCCTCTATCAATTCATAATAGGATTAAATTTAAAATTAAAAATAGTGTACAAATTAGAAACTGCACATTGCTTCCTGATCACTCATAAGAGGAGCTTTGTGAGCGAAATAAATAGGAGCAATGGTAGCTATCTGTAATAATGAGGAAGCAATGTGCAAGTTTCTAATTTTTTTGCTACAAATATGTTTGCAGCATATGTCGAGTAGCATAAAAAGGGCGCGCCAAATGTTTTGTGTAAATCTAAATAATTTTATTCTTTTTAAATTTTTTACTTGTACGAGCATAACTAATAATAAGCTATAGACATAAATTTAAATGTTGATAAAACTATTTTATTATTTAAATTATGTAGTGTTTAGTTATACTTTTATATAAAAAAAGATCAAATAATATTCCTAAAATTAATTTATAAATAATTTATAAATTACATTATAATTATATATGTTACGGCAAAGTCCGCATGGTGTGCAGTGGCGGCATTGCCCGGGCAATGTCAGCATTGCACAACGCGAACTGGGCAAAGTAGGTTTATTAGCGGACATTGCCCGGTTGATGTGGGCAAAGTTAACACTGCCCATCCAGCGAGCAATGTGAAAAATGCCACAACGCGTTGTGGACGCTTATTAATGCAGCCATGACGGGGATGTGGATGTTTTTGATTACAATGCGTGAACTTTCCACGCGTGAAAAGTTGTAAACCATGTGGCAACCTCGTCTCACGTGGAAAAGTGTACGCGTGGAGACAGTAGATTCCGCCGCCCTGCGGATGGCTCCACTATCGTTAAACTAGACACAGTGTATCTTGCAAAATATGTACATGCGTGGACTTTCCACGCGTGTAAAGTTGTAAACCCATATGGTAACTCGTCTCAAGTGGAAAGTGTACGCGTGGAGGCAATAGGTTCCGCCCCCCTGCGAGAGGCTCCACTACCGTTGAAACTAGACACATTATACCCAGTAAGCAAATAATCATTATTACAATGTTATTGCAACGATATTCTAGAATTTGTAATGTTGTTAAATATGTAGTTCTTAATGTTGTATAGAGCATCATTATGAACATACTTTGACCACGATTCCAAAATTTCAGTAATGTTGAAATGGGAGTGCCATAACGTTGCAAATGACATTGCGCTAAGGTTTTTCTGTAATGTTTTTGGGATAAAAATTTAAACGAACTATCAACTTTATTACAATATTATATCAAGATTATCGTAATATTAATTCTAACATTTAATAAAGTTGTTATTGATATTTTGTTTTTATTTCAGGCAATATGTATTTATTTTCAATAAATATGCACTACACTAATTATCATAAAAAAGTAGTTTTATTTATATAAAAAAAATATATATACATATACATATATATGTTTTATTATGAGTTTTATTTCGTGTGCCAATTATCTCTGCGAAATATCTCTGCCAATTATCTCAGAAAGTATTGATCCTAAGAGGGGAAGTTTTTGAAGTCAGCCTTTGGATAAAAGAAATTAAGGTGTCTTCTAACTCTTCTTTATAGGCAATGCGATACAGGTGCTCTAGTTCAATATAACTCTTTTACTATTTTTCTTCAAACTCTTATTCTTTCCTTCTAAACGGATTATTAATCTTTCCGGATTTTTACCAAACAGTTGCTGGAAAATAAGAATTTCTCGTTCAATTTCAGAAATATTAGTAACATCTTCAGTGATTCATTCTGTGTATCAAAATACATCATGTTACTTTTTTACCTTTTAAGATTTTTTTTTGTTTACGGGTGTTTGCAAATCTAAGCCATTCCATTATAGTGTTTCAAGTCTTTTTCTGTATTACAAGGGATTGTTGTTTAAAAGTCTCTAAAACAAGAAGAATTCAATATAGTTTAGATAAGAGAAAGGTTATAATTTAATATATACATAATTTAATAATAATAAGCAGCTTTACTTACGACTTGCATAAAAGCTTTTTGGTCATTTTTTAGCATTTCCTCAAAAGTAAGAAAACTGTCAATAGAAGTTAAGGACAGATGTTCTCCAATCTTAATATCTTGTACAGCGTTTTCCTTATGATATATTGTTCACTGATGTTTATCTTATTGTTAGCCAGGGTCAATTTTTTCAAATGGTGGTTTCTTGAATTTGATACAATTGATTCTGTATGTTAAGATATATTAATTGCCCTGTACATATAAAATATGCTTACAATAATATATTTATATACTTTGGAGTGTGATAGCACAAATATGTGAAAAAAATATAGAAATGAATAAAAAGTCAGTTTTGGTCTTGTTTATACTGATCGTTTGTTACGTCTATCAACTTTATACTAATTTTATACTAAATTACTCTTTTAGTGATATATGCAAACGATGATGTATTAAAGCCGTACAATACTTCTTCAACAAAACGTCTCCATGCATATTGTACCAGCTTTATACGTTATCGTTTACATATTTCACGAAATTTTGAGGTTATTTTATAGAAAGTTACACTGTTTGGTACCATCGAAATAATAGCATTGACGAACCTTGATGATATTTTTGATATGTCCAAAGACAAGTGTATTATAGAACGTAGATAGATTTGATATTTCCTCTCTTCTGTAAATCTCTCTTGTAAATCGGAAAATAAATCCTGCATCACCAGCTACTATTCATAGCACGTATGGTTAATTGAGTTCTTATCATTAATATACAACTTTTAGAATATAATATGGTAAATATGCAGAATTGTGGCTTCCTCACCGATTTCGTTAAACTTAGGCTTAATCGACGCGTTTTTGCGTGAAACGAAAGAATCTGGCAGAAAAAAGTGTCGCTCTGCCCCGCGAAGCGAGATATTAACAGTTAAAGTTGACGACTATCAGGTTATGAGACCTGTCATACCGACGAGATGTGGCGACTACGAACATGCCCTGTGGCCATATGCGCATGCTCAGTGGCCGCACGCGCATGCAAGAGGTCACGTGACAACTGTTTGGTTGGTAAGTCAGAAGTGTAACATAATTCGAAATGATATTCTTTCGGCGTATAGATTAGTGACCTGCTTTAAAAGTATTTAAGTGTTTAAAGCGCGTCAACTAACCTATGTAGGTTAGTGACGCGCTTTAAAAGTATTTAACTGTTTAATGATTTTCGTTAAAGCAGGGCACACACACATGTGTGTATTTCCTGCTTTATAGAAGTTGTGATTTTCGTTAAAGCAGGGCACACACACACGTGTGTATGCCCTGCTTTATAGAAGTTGTGATTTTCGTTAAAGCAGGGCACACACACATGTGTGTATTTCCTGCTTTATAGAAGTTGTGATTTTCGTTAAAGCAGGGCACACACACACGTGTGTATTTCCTGCTTTATAGAAGTTGTGATTTTCGTTAAAGCAGGGCACACACACACACGTGTGTATTTCCTGCTTTATAGAAGTTGTGATTTTCGTTAAAGCAGGGCACACACACACGTGTGTATGCCCTGCTTTATAGAAGTTGTGATTTTCGTTAAAGCAGGGCACACACACGTGTGTATGCCCTGCTTTATAGAAGTTGTGACTTTCGTTAAAGCAGGGCACACACATGTATGCCCTGCTTAGGTTTTAGTGACGCGCTTTAAACACTTAAATACTTTTAAAGCGCGTCACTAATCTATACGCCGAAGGTGTGTCCTAAAATCAGTGAGGAGGCCAAGCCCCTCCCCCGCTCACACTTCTAGGTTCACTCACAACTTCTATAAAGCAGGGCATACACACGTGTGTGTGTGCCCTGCTTTAACGAAAATCACAACTTCTATAAAGCAGGAAATACACACCTGTGTGTGTGCCCTTCTTTAACGAAAATCATTAAACAGTTAAATATTTTTAAAGCGTGTCACTAATCTACATAGGTTAGTTGACGCGCTTTAAACACTTAAATACTTTTAAAGCGCGTCACTAATCTATACGCCGAAAAAATATCATTTTGAATTATGTTACACTTCTGACTTACCAACCAAACAGTTGTCACGTGACCTCTTACATGCGCGTGCGGCCACTGAGCATGCGCATATGGCCACAGGGCTTGTTCGTAGTCGCTACATCTCGTCGGTATGACAGGTCTCATAACCTGATAGTCGTCAAATTTAACTGTTAATATCTCGCCTCGCGGGGCAGAGCGACACTTTTTTCTGCCAGATTCTTTCGTTTCACGCAAAAACGCGTCGATTAAGCCTAAGTTTAACGAAATCGGTGAGGAAGCCACAATTCTGCATATTTACCGTATACGCACTCACGCATCGTATGTAGGATAATTATGTACATCATGGCTGTCGTGATGAGCATTGCGTACAATATAAAACAATAACATTATAACAACAGAAAATTAATATACTACCAACGTTCTTTTAAGTCCAAATTACAAGGAATTTTGAACTATTGCATTGATCTGAAATAAATGTCAGAGTAACATTTAAAAAATATTTTCTGTAACGTTTTTAAAATATTTTAACAACATTTAGAAAAATCATATTACGAAATAATATTTTTCAAATATGTGTATAATATTATTAAAAAACGTTTAAAAAATACACATAAAGTCAATATTTCTAAACGTAAATTTAATGTTTCTTGTTTACTGGGTAGTGTGCCTTGCAAAGTACATGCGTAGACTTTCCATGTGTGGAAAGTTGTAAACTTATGTGGCAACTCGTCTCGCGTGGAAACGAAGCCCCTCCCCTGCCTACATAAGGCTAACTGTTAATTTTCGACATTGCCCACTTGGAACCGAGCAAAGTCCGCAATGTGATACCCAGTAAGCACGGAACATTAAATTAACGTTTAGAAATATTGACTTTATGTGTATTTTTTAAACGTTTTTTAATAATATTATACACATATTTGAAATATATTATTTCGTAATATGATTTTTCTGAATGTTGTTAAAATATTTTAAAAGCATTACAGAAAATATTTTTTAAATGTTACTCTGACATTTATTTGAGATCAATGCAACAGTTCAAAATTTCTTGTAATTTGGACTTAGAAATAACGTTGGTAGTATATTAATTTTCTGTTGTTATAATGTTATTGTTTTATATTGTGCGCAACGCTCATCGCGACAGCCTTGATGTACATTATCCTACATACAATGCGTGAGTGCGTATACACGCGTGTGGATCGAGCAGTGCGGAGTGCTCTTTATTTACAGTATATTTATATATAAGTAAGTAACTATTATATTCTAAAAGTTGTATATTAATAATAAGAACTCAATTAAGGGGGAGATCCGTTTTAATGGGATTTTTAAAATTAATTTTTATGAATTTTTCGTGCCAAAACAGTAAAACCGATTGAAAAATCCTTTTGCGTACATATTTATTGGTATTTTTTATGCTTATACAAATTTTTATAAGACATTTTGTTGAGTCGTACTCGCTTGGCGCGCTGGACCGCAAGAGGCAGTCATTTCATCGGTGCCCACGATTCCGCCCGTTTGACTGATCTGAAACAAAAAATCCAGGTATATTTTGGTTTGGCAGATGACCCTTTATAGCCCGTAGCTCGATCGCATTGAAAAAAAAAATTACAACTTGTACAACTTGAAGAAGACTGAAAAAAGCTGCCAAATTACAAAAAATTGTTATCGTGGCGCCATTTTGTGATTTTTTTTTTCAATGCGATCGAGCTACGGGCTATGAAGGGTCATCTGCCAAACCAAAATATACCTGGATCTTTTGTTTCAGATTAGTCAAACGGGCGGAATCGTGGGCACCGATGAAATGGCTGCCTCTTGCGGTCCAGCGCGCCAAGCGAGTACGACTCAACAAAATGTCTTATAAAAATTTGTATAAGCATAAAAAATACCAATAAATATGTACGCAAAAGGATTTTTTAATCGGTTTTACTGTTTTGGCACGAAAAATTCATGAAGATTAATTTAAAAAATCCCATTAAAACGGATCTCCCCCCTTAACCATACGTGCTCTGAATAGTACCTGGTGATGCAGGATACATTTTCCGACTTACAAGAGAGATTTACAGAAGAGAGGAAATATCAAATCTATCTATAATACGTTCTATAATAGACTTGTCTTTGAACATATCAAAAATATCATCAAGGTTCGTCAATGCTATTATTTCGATAGTACCAAACAGTGTAACTTTCTATAAAATAACTTCAAAATTTGACGAAATATGTAAACGATAACGTATAAAGCTGGTACAATATGCATGGCGACAATTTGTTAAAAAAGTATTGTACGGCTTTAATACATCATTGTTTGCATATATCACTAAAAGAGTAATTTAGTGTAAAATTAGTATAAAGTTGATAGACGTAACAAACGATCAGTATAAACAAGACCAAAACTGACTTTTTATTCATTTCTATATTTTTTTCACATATTTGTGCTATCACACTCCAAAGTATATAAATATATTATTGTAAGCATATTTTATATGTACAAGGCAATGAATATATCTTAACATACAGAATTAATTGTATCAAATTCAAAAAAACACCATTTGAAAAAATTGACCCTGGCTAAGATAAACATCAGTGAACAATATATCATAAGAAAAACTCTGTACAAGATATTAAGATTGGAGAACATCTTCCCCCTTAACTTCTATTGACAGTTTTTTTACTCTTGAGGAAATGCTAAAAAAATGACCAAAAAGCTTTTATCCAAGTCGTAAGTAAAGCTGCTTATTATTATTAAACTATGTATATATTAAATTATAACCTTTCTCTTATCTAAACTGTTAAATTATTCTTGTTTTAGAGGCTTTTAAACAACAATCCCTTGTAATACAGAAAAAGACTTAGAACATTCTATAATAGAATGTCTTAGATTTGCAAACACCCGTAAACAAAGAAAAAAATCTTAAAAGGTAAAAAAGTAACATGATGTATTTTGATACACAGAATGAATCACTGAAGATGTTACTAATATTTCTGAAATTGAACGAGAAATTCTTATTTTCCAGCAACTGTTTGGTAAAAATCCGGAAAGATTAATAATCCGTTTAGAAGGAAAGAATAAGAGTTTGAAGAAAAATAGTAAAAGAGTTATATTGAACTAGAGCACCTGTATCGCATTGCCTAAAGAAGAGTTAGAAGACACCTTAATTTCTTTTATCCAAAGGCTGACTTCAAAAACTTCCCCTCCTAGGATCAATACTTTCTGAGATAATTGGCAGAGATAATTTGCAGAGATAATTGGCACACGAAATAAAACTCATATAAAACCTATATATGTATATGTATATATATATTTTTATATAAATAAAACTACTTTTTTTGATAATTAGTGTAGTGGATATTCTGGGTTGCATCCCACGTCTCTTTACGAATCAACATCATAAGGTCCCCAACCGGGATCTCAATAGAGAGGTCCGCCTCTTTTTCTGCCGCTTCCTTGGCAAGAGCATCCGCAAGCTCATTGCCAGCAATTCCCACGTGGGCGGGGATCCAAACGAGCACGATTCTCTTGCCATGGTTTCTCTCCAAATCGTATATCAATAATCTGGTCTCGGTAACATACCTATTTTTATGGACATTGAGACGGTTGTCACCGATAGACTCCAAAACCGATTTGCAGTCTGAAAGTACAACAATATCGTTGCTTCTGCGGTTCGCCTGTACCAGCATCAACTGTAATGCAGATTTCACTGCAAAGGCCTCAGCTGTGTATGACGTGCACAAATACGGGAGACTCATTTTATACGCAAAATCCTCATCGCAGATGATCATACTAGCCCCAGTGGAGCGTTTAGCCTCATCGTATGACCCGTCAGTGTATATTATCTCGGGGGATACCAAATCATACGCCTCGACTATCTCCCGGATAAGCCGGCGATCAGAATACTTGCGATGCTTCCTGTCTCTGCCGATGTTAGTGTCCACAGTAGGCATGAAGGTGTGAGCCCCAAAGGTTCCGCAAAATATCTCGAACCTTCTAGATTCACCGATATTGGCCCTAAGTAAAGTGGCTTTTCTCCATATCTCCGACAGTAGCGAATATCTATACATTGGCTGACGAAATCGGGCGTAGCTCTCGCAATCCATCAAGCGTTGGAGCTTCTGGCATAATCCACTCCGATTGTAAGCGATGGCTTTATTGACAAAGTTTCTGCCCAGCATAGTAGCTCGATCCTTAAGTAGTCTGACCTTGGACTCTGCAATAATTACATTATTTGGGGTGCTGTTTCTGTAGCCAAGTGCCGTGCGGATACCCAAATATTGGGCCCTTTCCAATTTCAATTGGAGCGCCGAATCTCTAGGAAAATACACAGAGTTACCGTAGTCTGTTATTGATCTGACGAGGCTCTTATAAAGCATAAGGGCTGTATTTACTTCCATAACTCTGGATACCCTACATAGGTAACTGATAATGGAGTTCGCTTTATATACCTTGCCTCTGACTTCCTGGACCTGTCGGTGAAATTTGAGGCAGTTATCAAGCCAGATCCCAAGAAATTTCGCCTCTGCACTATTGTAGACCTCACAGTCCCCGATACGAATAGACAGATTTCTGTTGACGTAGCCACTTTTAGAGAACTCGACCAGAACCGTCTTCTTAGGCTCGAGATCAAGGCCCATCCGCCTAAGTCGCTCGGCCACGATGTTCACAGCACGCTCGAGAAGGACACAATTACGCGCTCGGTTCGGGCCACAGATATATAGGCCGACATCGTCCGCAAATTCCACAGCCTCGACACCCTCCGGAAGATCCGCACACAAACCCTGGGTAAAAAGAGAGTATAATGCCGGTCTCAGAACAGCGCCCTGCGGGAGTCCCTTGAAAACCAGACGATCCACAAATTCGCGAGAATTAATTATAAATCGTACTCGTCTACGATACAGCCAGTTACTCTAATAAACCTAACTATACCGGCGGGACAGTCTAGCGCTATCAATCTCTCCAACATTATACGACATTCCACACTGTCGTAAGCAGCCGATACATCCAGAAATGCCGCCAGTGCGTATTCCCCAGCACATATGGATGCCTTGATGTCCGAAACTATCCTGGTCAAATTATCCGCACACGATTTACCCCTCCTGAAGCCACTCTGCGACGGGCTAAACTTCTCTTCTTTCTCGGCCCACCATATTAGCCTCTCATTTATCATACGCTCCATTAGTTTACCAACACAGGATGATAGGGAGATAGGCCGGACCTTCTCTCGTCCGGGCTTTTCAATAAAGATCACCTGGTAATTTAACCAGTCAGATGGTAGTACACCAGTCCACCATACGGTATTATAGAGCTCCAGAAGACACACCTTACCGAGCTCCGGGAGAGTCCTCAGCATTTTATACTCAACGCCATCAAGTCCCGTGGCGGAATCCCTTCCGATCATTCTGATAGCTCTATCCAGTTCTGAGCGTACAAAAGGGGTCTCCAAGTTCTCATCCGCATACCCACTACCATAATCAGTCATCGGTTCAGCAGCAGCAAAGGGAGGGGCGAGGTTGTCAATAGTGCGTCTGATCTCCTCCTCTCTGCACTTAGTAGGCCACGTATTCCACTGAACATTCTTCCTAGCATTCTTGAGGATCCGCATAGTGCTCCACACATAGCTTAGGCTTGTAAAGCGATTAATGTCCGCACAAAACCTCTCGAAACTAGCCTTTTTCTTCCTTCTAATGGTCCCCTTGGCGAGGGCGCCCAGCCTCTTATACTCAAACCACGCTCGAAGACTTTTATTTCTCCTGAATTCAACGAACGCAGTCTTCCTATCTCGTATAGCCTCCTCGCACTCGGCGTCCCACCATTTGTGGGACCTCTTGCGTATGCCTGCATCTTCAAGTCGAGGAGGGTCGGTTGCATCGTGTCGTCTTCCCGAGGCTACGATTACCGATTTTTTTAAGATATCTATAAATTGATTATAATACCCTTCGAAGCCACGGTCAAACGATCCGATATTGGAAACAAGAGAAGATTCAATTTCCTCCTCCACCAACTCAGAGAAGCGCGACTAGTCAGTTCTCTTGGAGGAAATTCTATTCGTGATCTTTCTGTATACCTGTACGGGATTATCAAAAGAAAACACTATTGGAAAATGGTCGCTATCCCTGGTCTCGTCCATCTGCCGGTAAGTGACCTCGCCCAGAACATCTCTCGTACCAAATAAGAGGTCCAAATTTGAGTCCCGTTGACCTCGAGAGCCCACACGGGACCTTGTGTCTGTGTTTACACAGAAAAAATCCTCTTCTGTCATTATGTCGCACAATATTTCCCCACATTTTTTTGTGGACAGACAGTTCTATATAGTGTTATGGGCGTTAAAATCTCCTAGAATAATGGTGTCTATTGTAGTGTCACTAATGGCCCAAGGTCGCGTCCATTCATGGGCTCACTGGGGTGTCTGTAAATGGCAACAATATTCAGATTATTATGTAGATTCTTTGTTTTAATACAAACCACATCATATCTCACCAGGAGGCCAGCAACAGGTAAAATATCAAACATGATATGGTTGCGTACGAAAATTGCAACACCTCCGCTGCCAAGCAAGTTTCTGCTGTGGACAGTTTTGAAGCCAGAAAAATGCACCCGTGTTCGGTCAGAACATCGGGTCTCCGTAAGTACGACGAGGTCATAGTCCATAGCCCGTTTCGAAAGTTCATCTTTACTAGTTTGATATCCACGACAGTTCCATAACAGAAGATTGAATTTTATAAATTACTAAGCGACCGATCTCTTATCTCCCACACAACCTCTTTAATTCACACCATCATTCTCTTCCTGAGTATTACATTCACCTCTGTTCCGGGGCATTGATTTACCCCTATGACCATAATCTTCGGAGCCCATCAGGGCGTCAATCAAAACCTCTCTTGCTTCTGGGATTCTTCGTAGTATCTGCAGGACTTTGTCGATGGCCTCTCTAATGTGTCGGTCCTCCCGACCACGGTGAGGGTCCACACGCTCGTTGTCTGCCTCTCCACGGACAGCCTCCGACCAGGCTGCCCCATTTCGTGCCGCCGCAAAGAAGATACCTCTCTTATCCTTAGTGACCTCCCCCGCTCGGATATCAAATTGCTTGTAATAATCTCTCGTGGCGTTAGTGGATCTTGTATGTGGATCCCTTCTGTTTCTATCAGCACACCCGGGGGAGCCCCAAGTATCGCCCACCCGCGGGCCGCGAGCCACCGGAGCCCCCAGTCCATCACACTCCTCACCATCCGCCTCCACACGCGAAACACCCCTGGAGGGCGTCGGCAAAGCCGGCCAAGAATCCGGGTTCAAATACCTGTCAAAAGATCGTGGGGGAACCGCCTTGTCACCCTCGACTATCCTCTGGGCGCTGTGAAAAGATATATTTTTATAAGCCATCACCACGTTGATATTTTTGTTTTTGTCATAAATGGGACATCCTCTATAGGTGGATTTGTGTGGTCCACCGCAATTACAACACCGCAGCGACTTTTCGCATTGGCCGTGGGCCCTGTTACCACACACTATACATCGGGTCTCACTCTTGCATGCATTTTTTGTGTGACCGAATCTAAAACAGTTATAGCACTGTCTAGCTTGAGGCACTTACGGTCTGACCCTAAGTCCGACTCCATTGGAAAAAATTTTAAGATCACGGACTTTTTTTTCTTTAAATGTAATAATGATATTATCTGTAGCCTCTAACGACGATTTCTTAGCTAAAGGGTCCCACTTTCTTCGATACATACGATCCAACTTAATAATATTAGATTTATCCTGTATTACCGGCCACAGGTCGGCGATCGACGATGGCCAATCCGAAATGACCCCCTTACATATCACAGATCGCTGCTCCAAATGAGCTTTTATTCTAACTGGCGCACTAAATTTATCAATAATATCTAATGCCCGATTGGCGTCAATAAAGTCTTTGAATGTAGCCTCTGCCGAAAAATGATTGATCATCTCAACTGTGATAGGAAAAATACGTAATTCCGTTATAATCATCCAAATTTTAATGCAGTTTTTACCTCTCTTTGTAGTGGTTTGGTCGGGAGGCAGTCGGAAGGTTATTTTTGCGTTACCTTTATAATTATCTTCGAATCTCGCAAAGCGTTGCACGTCAGGGGAAATATTTCGTGAGTCACATTTTTTCAAAGTAGAATCGCAGACAACATACGATTCCTTGTCAAGGATATCAGTCATTGTATTAACGGTCGTATCACGTGTATCAACACTGTTCGACACATGCTCGCCCTCGGGGGGCGGTAAGCCGCCATCTTTGGAGTATTCGTTATTACTATTATCGAAGGGCGGGATCGCTTGATTTATTAAAAGATCGCGGCCCCGATTCTCTCCGGAATTTCCTGGAAGTCCTATATCCACATCCATGGTCTCTACGGGCGTGAAAACATCCTCGTCACTAGTAAAATTGCGTCGTTTATTTAGCTCATCTTGTCTCTGTTGTTTAGAAAGAGAATGCTGTCGGCTTCTGATCTCGTTCCGCTCCTCCACTTTATCCGTACTGAATTCCTTCGTTATATCATCGAATTCTTGTTCCGAAAAACTCGTTTTCATTTTCTTATTCGATAAACGAGTATCGTCGTCAGAGGTGCGAGGGGCATCACGTGATCGTAGCGTGGTACGCTGCGTAATATTCATCCAATCCAATTGCTGTAAATATATATATATATATATATATACTACGCTCCTCCTCCGAGGGGGGAGCAATAAACTTAATTAAATCTGAAAAATCCCCCCAAAGGGATCACAAGACAACCCTCCCGCAAAACAGATCTGTCGCCACGAAGAAAAAGCACGGTCGCGAGTCAGGCAGGCAAGCGCACACGACACACACGTCCGTCTCGCACGGCGGTTCGAGCCGAACTCCCGCGCTCCATCTAAGCATGAAATTAGGTTAGGTTATTATACGAAAAAAATTATTTCAACTTTTTATGGGATATTTACGTTCATACAACAGCGTCGAGTCACTACAAATGTAAAATGAAAAAAACTTTTTTCAATACAAAATTACGTAACCTGCACTTGGGGTGTTCAGCATCTCAGCAATTCTATACGTCTGATTCGAATTGTGTTTGGAAGGGCACTGACGATTTCTGCCAGGTGGAACGTATTGGAATGTGTCATTGGTGACTCGAACTAACGACAGATGGCATTGCGATGCGAAATTTATAGATTAACCGACCAAAAAAGATGCCTAAACTTCGTTTTGGGGTGTTTGACACCCCGCGTGCTAGTTAAGGATTAAGACCGCGCTTCACGCACAACTCAGTTTGTACTAAAATCTAAGAATAAAGGTAAGATAAGTTTGAAAAAGGAATAAGTTCGAAATCTGGAATCTGATCTCGTATTAAATTAAATTCTCAAACAATCGTTTCTAAGTTTCGACTCGCAGTTTTCGCTGACAAAGAGCGTGGCGATCTGTCCTGGGCGCTGACGAAGAGTGTGGCGAACTGGTACTTTCGCTGCCGAAAGGCGTGGCGATTGCGGGGTTGATTCTTAGAAATCGCAATAATCGTTATTAATTCCCGAAAGTGAATTTGGTCTTTACGCTGACGAAGAGTATGGCGGATTGGCTTTGAGCGCTGACAAAGAGTGTGGCGAGCTTAAAATTCATTTTCGAGAACACAGGCTGAATGACGAAAAAGGGAGGTAGACGAGTTCAAATCAAACTGTAGTGTATTGGCGTGGGATAGGTGATAGACTGAAGCTCAGGTACGCACAAGTTGTGTACTTTATTCTGCACACAGGCACGCGTGGTGCCATTAACACAGGCAGGCAGAGGACTGACTGCAAAGCAAGAGAGTGGGAGGGCGCTCCCACTCTTATGGCGGGTTCTCAGTACATATAAAATTAAGTTTAATACACAACACAAACGAATTAGGTTCCAGATCAAACGAGCTGTTACTTCTAATCAAGATCCTCTCCCTCTCCTCCAGGAATTGCAACAATTAGAAAACGCACCTCCATTTAAACCTATTCCTGTCGACTTCGACATTGATTATTTATCGTAATTACAATCAGATAAATAAAAGTGATCCTCGTTACAAAACTTATAAACTCAGATATCTTTTCGGTCCCGAATAATAATAATAATAATAATAATAATAATAATAATAACTTTCACACGACTTGTCCAAATCCCTGGTAAATTGCTTAAATGCATTGACCAAAAAACGGACGAACAACAGACAGAACGTGACACCATTTCTATAAAAAATTTTTAATTTATACTACAAAAAGAAGTTAAATAATAGAGTTTAAAATAATGATGCACGAAATTAAAAATAGAATGTTCACAATTTCTACTATTTCACCGCAATCATAATGAGTAATCGATTATGGCAGAAAATTTCAGATAAAGTAAACGCGACGATGTTGAATAACTTCCTTAATCTTCTATCAAAAGCAGAGGATCATATATTTATGATGTGCCTTGTAAATAAGAATAACTATAATATTATAAATGCACCTTCAAACTATTTGTAGCCATTTTTGAAAATAAAAACTAATCTTTTAGCTTTTGCCTATTCCATATAAGCTAAAAATTATCAATGCAAAACTTGAACCAAAACGTTTTACAATTAGTCAAAACTGTGTTCATGTAAATGATTTAAGTAGTTATCTAATTAGTCCTCCTGTGCTGTATTTTTAGTTAATAAATTTATCAATTTCAAAGATGTTCTAAAATGAAAGATAATAAAAATGTATAAAATAAAGATTAAAAATTGGGAGAAAATAAATAATAATTTTTAGATTAATAGTAATTCTGGAAAGATCTTTTCTTCAATGTTATTTTTTTTAATCGATTTGTTCAATTTCTAATGGCGTTTTCGATTTGCGACTCAAACCGACTCGGGTCGCATCATGTATACAGGACTCTAGCATCATTGACGTGGAATACATATCTATGTACATATGTATTCCACGTCCATTGATGCGACCCGAGTCGGGTCGAGTAGCAAATCGAAAACGCCATAAGTCTCTCTCTCTCTCTCTCTCTCTCTCTCTCTCTCTCTCTCTCTCTCTCTCTCTCTCTCTCTCTTTTCTCCTAAACCGCTAAAAAATAAAATCAATAGAAAATTTTCACTTGAATTACTTATCATGCAGAATCTCCGCTGGACTTGTCGATGACACTACTCGCTCATCAATCTCTGCCACCGATATCACACTCTTATTACGAGTTGGATGAGTACGAATCGACGTCCGAGGAATCCTCATCATCGACATTATCGTTGGCCGGTGATCACCTTGATTGCAGTATCTTGACGACGATTAAGAGAGGGGAGAGGGTTTTATTACCCTGCGAGGTCTGCGGCAAATCCTTCGACCGGCCGTCTCTTCTGAAACGACATATGAGGACACATACAGGTATGAAACGGAATCCTAAAACTCGTGATTAATTCATTCAAGCAATGAGATTTATTTATATTTGTAAAATATTAACTCATTGATACTTTATGCATACAAAACGTACATATGGAACTAATCGAACATCGCAATTTCTAAATATCGTGAAATTGCTATTACCAGATTCAGTATAGAGTTTTGGGCATAATTTTTATTAAAGGTACTATTCCCATTAAAATTTACAAACGCAATAGATTTTAATTAATGTCAAATTTCATTATTAATTCAAAAAATAGCAAAATTATATATTTCTTATGTTCTAAAAAGTAATTTGATTCAAAGAATTTTTCATGTAAATATATATGGATAAAGTTCTGAAAACGGTTCATCTCCGATTTCGAGGAAACTTTGTAAAACTGTAAAAAGCTTTATTTTGAGTTAAAATAAAGCGAATTTTGGCGACTTCTACAGCTATATTTTAAGATTTTTAAGATAAAATAGTAAAAAAATGGTAAGTGTGATAATTATTTAGTTTAGGGGAGCTATCTCTTGCGACCTTGACTTTGACTATATATAGAGAGCACTCTCTTGAGTAACTTTCCAAAGTTTTAGCCGTTCATAATTTATTTAAAAGTTATTAAAAAAATAGTTTAAGAAATATAACAGTTTGTGTCAGTGCTAAGGAAAGTAATTTGCTGATATTTGTGTACAGACAGTTTTTTTAAAGTTTGGCGCTAACTTTACATCGGTATATATACAGTACGCATGTTGGCAGGAGGGGGTGGGGGTGGACCTCGATTCGCGTGAAAAGTTGAAAATCCATGTGGAACATGTTTTTTAATGCCTTTTAAATCAATATGAAAACTCCTAAAATATGATTGTTGATTTAAATAGAAAGATTACGTGTTTAAAGTAAAGTGAGAAGAAGTGTTTATAATATATAATGGTATAATTTATAACATCTTGTAGAATTGTTAAAATCCTTCCTATACTTTTTATCATTTTATCTTGAAAGATGGCTTTGTCATAGGAGTCGCCAAAATTCCCTTTAAAAGCTTTCATCTTAACCCGAAATAAAACTTTTTACAACGTTTCATCGAAATGGAGGTGGACCATTTTCGGAATTCCCAACCAAATATATTATCTTTTTATCTGGAATTCAATTTAATTCTATTCCATTTTAATCATTTACTCTACATCTAGATTGATGCATGTAAATAATTTTAAAACAAAAAAAACGCAAAGCGTTTATGTACATAGGGGAGACCGGGGCCTAACCGTCGCCGGGGTCTAAACGTCAAATCAAATATCTCGGAACCTGTATATTGTGCGAACTCGCTATTAACGTTGTAAACGCTGCTTATGGTACCCATGTAACCAACGGAGTTTCGGCAGGTTATCTGCCGTGTTATGATTTTTACGAGGGCAAACGTGTTTTCGGAAGGTGAAAGTGAAATTTTCTGCGCGTGGAAATTTTGTAATATCTGCAATAATATTTGCTCTCCAAATCTCAAAGTACATGATTATAAAGAGTAATGCATGCTGAACACGAATCCAGTGTAGTTTTTTCATTATCGTTGATGTCTAATATTTCGTGGGCGATCAAACCTGAAACTTGTGCTTGGGGCCTATCCGTCAGTAAGCACCCGGGATTTATCCGTCAGTCTCGTCACTGTGGCGCGCCGGGCGCACGACTTCGGCTCACGGCGATTTCAGGTTAGGTTTCCCTCGAGCGTGATTCTGTCTTCCCTGCACGTGCGTCAGTTTGTATAGGAGGGAAATAGTACGCACGTATCGTCGCAAAACGGGTGTTTTGGCCGACCGAAAAGATGGCGGACCGTTGTTTTTGAGATCGCTCGCGCTCACGGCACGTCGGCGAGGTACGGCGAGGCACGGCACGGCTCTGAGATCCCGCGATTTCCGCGCGAGAGTTGACATGCCGCGCGCGCGGTAGATCGTCGTTGTTGGTCGTTGTGTCAGTGACAGTCGCGCGTGCGACCGCATCGTCCAGCGTTCGCACGTCTCGGCGTCATTGTCGCCGGCGTTGTAGTGGTGGTGGTATCGGTGGTGGTCGTCATCGTCGTCGTCGTCGTCGTCGTCGTCGTCGTCGTCGTCGTCGTCGCCGGCGTTGTAGTGGTGGTGGTGTCGGTGGTGGTCATCGTCGTCGTCGTCGTCGTGGTGGTCATCGTCGTCGTCGTCGTCGTCGTCGTCGTCGTCATCGTCGTCGTCGTGGTGGTCGTGGCCGTCGTCGTCGTCGTCGTCGTCGTCGTGGTGGTCGTGGCCGTCGTCGTCGTCGTCGTCGGCGCGTCGAGGAATCGGCGCGAGGACGCCGTCGAGTCGGTAAAATGGTCGCGCTCCACCGCGAGCTTTTCTAACCCCCCGTCGCTATTTATCGCTCCCCCGCGAGAAACGCGGCTTGATTAGGTTGCTCGAGGGTCCGCGCTGATCCTATGGCACCGGAACGCCGTCACGCGTGTTCCCCGTGTTGCCCGCGTTGACAATATGACGTGCCGTTGGGGAGTTTACGATTTGGTTAACCTCTGTATTCACGTGCCTAAATTGTTTTATGGAATAAGTAAAACAATTATTTTTTAATAAATTTTTATATTTTTCTCTTAAAAACAATTATTAACATGTATCCTATCATTTTTCGGGCTTAGATGTATGTATATGTGTTGAAAATGCAGTGTGACGGATAAACCCTGGGGGGGTGACGGTTAAACCCCGGCATTTTTGAGATTTCAATTTTTGCACCGTTGTCGTTTTTGCTCTATACCGGTTAAACAAAGCGACGTAGATAAAAATTTCCTTAATAAATTTTGTAGCTAAAGGTTCACTCTTTACAGTGGTATACCACATTTAACTTCAATTATTTATTTTCTTGTTAAAAATCGGCACCGAAAAAAAACTGACGGTTAGGCCCCGGTCTCCCCTACAACTGGATATGATATTTTTATCTTCATAAATTAGGTAAATTTTATACTGTGCTCACGTAAGTTGTGGCACGATTTGCGGTAAACTGTGCAGTTTGTGAAATTGCGATCGCTTTTGCTCGATGATCGAAATAAATATGCATTAAAAAAAGAGAAACTGTTACGCCACGTTATCCGCGTATAAATCGAGTCAGAAATCATAAAATGTGAACAATTAGCGGCGGTAATTTAGAAAAGACATTAAATTGAAGGGGAGAAACCGCATGTCTGCATGGTGTGCAACAAGGGTTTCTCAACCTCGAGCTCGTTGAACACGCACAAGCGTATCCACAGTGGCGAAAAACCTCATCAGTGTCTCGTCTGCGGAAAGAAGTTCACCGCCTCGTCAAATCTCTACTACCATCGGATGACTCATATCAAGGTGAGCGCTCGACACATAGAGTGCGTTCCACTTAACGCCCGCAACGTTTTTAGAATCATTTCATCCTTGTTGTTTGACAAATGTTAAATAAAAATAAATAATGCTTACGAGCGTTGCGGGCGTTTAGTGGAACGCATCTACACTCATTATCATTACATATATTTTCTTTATATCAAACACTTGTTTACAA